>NC_073259.2:104974393-105277424 GCF_029289425.2 Pan paniscus | reverse complement strand
ATATGAGGTACTATTTCATTCATCATGCTATTTGTTGCCTGTATACCTTTTTTTTTTGTACTTTGTTTTATAGGTTCTATGAAATTTATGCTTTAAAGAGGTTCTGTTTTGATGTGTTTCCAGGATTTGTTTCAAGATTTAGAGCTCCTTTTAGCAGTTCTTGTAGTGCTTGGCTTTGTAGTGGCAAATTCTCTCAGCATTTGTTTGTCTGAAAAAGACTGTATCTTTCCTTCATTTATGAAGCTTAGTTTCATTGGATACAAAATTCTTGGCTGATAATTGTTTTGTTTAAGGAGCCTGAAGACAGGGCCCCAATCCTTTCTAGCTTGCAGTGTTTGTGCTGAGAAATCTGGTGTTAATCTGATAGGTTTCCTTTACAGGTTACATGATTCTTTTGCCTCACAGCTCTTGATTTTTTTTCTTCATCTTAACTTTAGATAGCCTGATGACAATGTGCCTAGGTGGTGCTCTTTTTGCAATGAATTTCCAAAATGTTCTTTGAGCTTCTTGTAGTTGGATGTCTAGGTCTCTAGCAAGGTCCAGGAAGTTTTCCTCAGTTATTCCTCCAAATATGTTTTCCAAATTTTTTTGTTTCTCTTCTTCCTCAGGAATGCAGATTACTCTTAGGTTTGGTCATTTAACATAATCCCAGACTTCTTAGAGGCTTTGTTCGTATTTTCTTATTCTTTTTTCTTTGTCTTTGTTGTATTGGGTTAATTGTAAAACCTTGTCTTCAAGCTCTAAATTTCTTTCTTCTGCTCGTTCAAGTCTATTGCTGAGACTTTCCAGAGCATTTTGCATTTCTATAAATGTCTCCATTGTTTCCTGATGTTTTTATTGTTTTTTATTTATGCTATCTATTTCGCTGAAGATTTCTCCCCTCATTTCTTGTATCATTTTTTTTTTATTTCCTTAAATTGGGCTTCACCTTTCTCTGGTGCCTCCTTGATTAGCTTAGTAACTGACCTGAATTCTTTTTCAGGTAAATTAGGGATTTCTTCTTGGTTTGGGTCCATTGCTGTGAGCTAGTGTGATTTTTGAGGGGTGTTAAAAAACTTTGTTTTCTCGTATTACCAAAGTTGGTTTTCTGGTTCCTTCTCATTCGGGTAGTCTCTTTCAGAAAGAAGGTCTCGGGCTTAAGGCTGTGGTTCAGATTCTTTTGTCACCCGGGATGTTCCCTTGATGTAGTATTCTCCCCCTTTTCCTATGGATGTGGCTTCCTGACAGCTGAGCTATAGTGATTGTTACCTCTCTTCTTGATCTAGCCACCTAGCAGGTCTACCAGGCTCCAGGCTGGCACTGCTGTTTGTCTCCACAGAGCCCTGTGATGTGAATCATCTGTGGGTCTCTCAGCCGTGGTTACCAGCACCTCCTCTGGTGGAGGTGGCAGAGGAGTGAAATGGACTGTGTGAGAGTCCTTAATTTTGATTGTTTAATACACTATTTTTGTGCTGGTTGGCCACCTGCTGGGAGGTGGTGCTTTCAAGAGAGCATCAGCTGTGACAGTATGGGATCAGGTGGTGGGTGCAGCCATAGAACTCCCAAGAGCATGTGCCCTTGGTCTTCAGCTACCAGGGTGGGTAGGGAAGGGCCATCAGGTGGGAGCAGGGCTAGTCATGTCTGAGCTCAGAATCTCCTTGGGTGGGTCTTGCTGTGGTTGCTGTGGAGGATGGGGGTATGGTTCCCAGGTCAATGGAGTTATATTCCTAGGAAGATTATGGCTGCCTCTGCTGTGTCATGCAGGTTGTCAGGGAAGTGGGGGAAAACTGGCAGTCACAGGCCTCACTCAGCTCCCATGCAACCCGAAAGGCCAGTCTCACTCCCACCATGCTTCCTCCCACAGCAGCATTGAGTCTGTTTCCAGGCAGTGGGCGAGCAGGGCTGAGAACTTGCCCCAGGCTACCAGATTCCCAGCTACAAAAACAAGTAGGGCTTTCATGCTTCCCCACCTGTGGGGTCTGCCCACTGGCTTCATGCCCTCCCCCGAATTCTAGCCAGGAGACTTCTTGTTTGGTTGGAATTGCTACAAAATTCAGCTGGAGGTTTCCTTCTCCCTGTGGCCTTTTCCCAGTACTTCTGGCAGCCCTCCCCAAGGACCTCTGAGAGACAAGGCAGAAATGGCTTCCTAGGGGACCCAGAGAGCTGGTGCTCTACATGTTCAGATAAACTTCTCTAATAAACTATGGAAATGATCCCTGAAAGTATAGTCTTCCAGGAATTTTTGATATAACAGCTCAACCAATCCTAGATATCACAGCCATACAGTAAGAGACTTTCTACATCTATGCACAGGTCATATGGCCCATTCTTTGTTCTTCCCCTGGGTAAACATGGAGCAGGAGAGGCATTCATGTCTGGTTTGATTAGGAATTTTAAAATACTTTTTCCATATATAATTATTCCCTGTGTAATAGACTTACCATTCCCCAGGTCTATGTAACCTCTCAGCCTCAGTAAAACTCTAAATGAAACAAAATTTGCCTTCTACCCTCCCAGCATTTTTCTCCCCCAAGAAAATGTGGTTGCAGGTGCCTTAAGAACTTTTTCCAGAAAACATACTTGCAGTTTTTCTAAGCCTTAAAAATTTAAACCAGTGCTTCTCAAAGAGTTGTCTCAGGTCTGCATCAAAATTACCTGGGAGTATTGTTACTCTGAAGAGTAACATGGAGTCTTGAGCCTTGAATTCCCTCAGTCCCACTCCCCAAAGGTGGAGCATCTGTGGTTTAGAAGCTCTCTAGGTGACTGTAAGGAACAAAAAAGCTTTGGAGTCCACTGCTTTCAAGTACACACTAGAGGCCATTTTGGCTACCCCTCAGGTCACCTCTCACTCTACAGAGATACAGTTACCACCCACCCATCTTGCTGAAACCAGAGCTTCAGAAATTCTACTGCCTTTCTGCTCAGAGTGTGGATCATGGACTAGCAGCATTGACATTCTTGGGTGGTTGTTAAAAATGTCCATCTTGGGCCTCACTTTAGATCTACCAAACCGGAATCTGCATTTTAACAAGCTGTCCACGTGATTCCTAAGCAGGTGAGTATGGGGAAAGCACTAAGCTCCAGCACTGTGCCTTCTCTTGCAATACAACAGAGTCCTCCTCCATTCCCATGGCTTGGCTAAGGACACAACTTACACTGTGCACAAACCTGCCACTGAGGAGGCCAGTGGTGGAATCATTTACTGAGCATCTATTGAGGGCCACAGACAAGATAGTGGGAAGATGTCTGCAATGGTTAATTTCATGTGTCAATTTAGCTAGGCCACATCATCCAGATATTTGGTCAAACACTAATCTAGATGTTGATATGAAGAGTTTTTTTAGTTGAGATTAACATTTAAGTCAGTAGATTTTGAGTAAAGCAGATTATCTTCCTTCCATGATGTGGGTGGGTCTTATTCCATCCACTGAAGTATATTAAGAGAATAACGACTGACCTCTCTTGAGGAAGAGGAAATTGTGCCAGCAGACAGCCTGTGGAGTCGAGCTGCAACATGGACACTTCCCTGCGTCTCCAGCCTTCTGCCCTACCCTGCATATGTTGGACTTGCCAGCCTCCACAATGTGTGAGACGATGCCTTAAAATAAATCTCTCCCTGTCTCTGTCTCTCTCTCATATATAATATCACATATTTATATCTGCCTATCTATATCTATCTATCATCTATCCATCTCTCTGTCTCCATCTAATCTCCTATTGATTCTGTTTCTCTGGAGAATCCTAATATGCTACAAAACCAATGCAAATCTTTATCGCCACGCACTTTTCTCATCGCATTCTTCCATTTTTCCCTATCACCTATGGAATAAATCCAAAACTCCTTAGCATGAAATTCAAGGTCTCATCTTCCACACACTGCCACATTTCTGTCTCATCAGGCTACTCTGTGTTTCAGACCAGCTTTCATGTCTCTGCTTGTTCCATCTCTCCCTGGCCTCCTCCTGAAATCCTTCTCATCTCTGACCCACCTTCACTCATCAAATACAAACACACAACTGTTTGTTGAATGTTATCTGCCCCTTCCCACCAGCCTCTTATCGCCATTATGCTCTGAAAGACCTGTGAATAATTATTTATGAAATATATTATCATTAGATTAATGTATATCCTATTCTCTCACTAGACTTCAAGTCCCTTGAAGGCAGGAAATATGTTTTATTACATATTTCATTTGTTTACATGTATTCCTCTTAGTGTCTATTCAGTAAAATTTATTAAATGAATAAAACATTGTTGTATGTTTGATTTATTTATTGACTTATTAAGTGTATTGTAAATACTAAACGTGGAGGGGGTCTATGTTGGTTGGTTGGTTTGTTTACTTTGTAACAGAAAACATCACAACAAGAAGACTAACGCTCTCAGAGATTGCTATTGTGTGGAATATCTAAAATAGAATTCCTCTTCCTCTATTCTTTGTGCTCTCTTCCTGCTTTGTTTTCATTTGTAGCATTTTCCACTATCTGGCATTTCATTTATGTGCAATGTTATCTGTTTATCACTTATCTTCTTCCTCGAGAATACAGGCTCCACGAGAGTGTGGACTTGTGAGTACTTAATAAATATTTTTGAATGAACTCATTTATCTTTGAGCATGACTGCATCGTCAAGTCAGGAGTGTCTGTCCACTAAAAATAACAAAAACATTTACATACCCAAGTGGAAGACGTTGAATATGAATATTCAACTGTAGAATGGTGAAAAGTCAATCTTAACTGATTTTGGCTTTTTTCTTGGGTAACATAAGAGGCCGGCCTTGGATAGAGGTTCTCCAACTTAATTTTTATTATCAGAGTCCCTTTCTCAAAATCAAATGTTACAGAAAACGATAGCAACCCTGTTGAAGGACTATCTGCCCCGAGGAAGAGTGACTTTTTCTGGCTTGCACAAAGGGCTCCATGTGGACTAGCAGTGGCCCTTCATGGAGCTCTAATACATAAATCAGATGAAAACGATATTTATTGCTCTGTTAAAACAGGGATGAGGAACCTTGTTCTTTGGACGTCCACCTTATCATTCCCTTGTGGTCCCTAAGGCATCTTTGGGGAAAATAGGACTTCATGAAAAGCACTTTGAAAATCACATTATTCAGTGCCTCTGGGGAAACTTCCAGCTCCAAGCATCATTAATCAGTTGGAACTTTCAGCCTAAAACAACTGAGGACTAAGGAGGTGTAAAGTTTTGATAGAAACTGATGTGGCACTGATTTCATAGAGAAGCGAGACAGGGAGGCTGACAGCATCTGTAAGCATTTAGGTTATAATGGAACCAGGGGCAATAAGCAGCCTGGATTTTGAGATTGAACCAAGCTGGGAAAACCTAATTGCCTTTTTTTTTCTTTTTAAAAAGGGAGTGAGAATTGCATGTTAATAAAAGAGAGAGAGAAAACGAAGATGTAACATAACCCAATTTTGGTAAAGCACTTAATACAGTATCTAATAAAGTCTTACTTGCAAAATGAATTCAAATTGAATTAGATTTGGACTCTAGCATTCTGTACAGGCTGAAAGCTGAGGGCTGGTGACATCGAAACAAAGGATAGATGTGATGTATCACATTACAGAGGTGTCTCATAGCCCTGCCCCAGGAATCAATGAAACTCTAGTGTTAGTTAACAGCTTCATTAATGATCTACACGATGAGACAAAAGAGTATCTTAATGAATGTTATTGAAGAAACTGTGGAGAGATGCTGCGAACTCCAGTCTCAACCAAGAGGTTTGCAGTGAGAAAATAAATATGCAGAAACAACTGGGAAGAAACAGCTTAGGCACTGATATTTGGGGGGAAATGCTTTGCAAGATTTTGAGGAAATGCATTTCTTAAGCCTTATAAAATAGCATTCTTGGAGATTTGAATAAAATAAACATTTATGGCAACCATGAAATTAAGGTTATGCCTAACCTATATGCCCAGGGCAATTCCTTCCCCCAACAAAGCAAATATATAAGTAAATAACCACAGGGTATTATAGAGTAGCAACTAGATAAAAGTCACTTTTTACCTTTTCCACTTTTGCTTTTTTTTTTTTTTTTTTTGATGGAGTCTTGCTCTGTTGCCTAGGCTGGAGTACACTGGCATGATTTCAGCTCACTGCAACCTCCACCTCCCGGGTTCAAGCAATTCTCTGCCTCAGCCTCCCAAGTAGCTGGGATTACAGGCACCCACCACCAAGCCTGGCTAATTTTTTTGTATTTTTAGTAGAGACAGGGTTTCACCATCTTGGCCAGGCTGGTCTTGAACTCCTGACCTCATGATCCACCTGCTTCAGCCTCCAAAAGTGCTGGGATTACAGGTGTGAGCCACCACGCCCAACCACTTTTGCTCTTTCTTTTGGCATGTTTGTGGCAGAACTCTGGTATAGGATTGCTACAAAGAACAATAGAAAGGGATTTAGTTAACTAATTAATTTTATTTTAGAAACAGGGTCTAACTCTGTCACCCAGGCTGGAGTGCAGTGGTGTGATCATAGCTCACTGTAACCTCAAACTCCCAAGCTCAAGTGATCCTTCCACCTCAGCCTCCTGAGTAGCTGGGTCTACAGGTTCACCACCATGTGTGGCTAATTTAAAAAACATTTTTTTTTTTAGAGGCAAGGTCATGCTATGTTTCCAGGCTGGTCTAGAACTCCTGGCCTCAAGAGATTTTCCTGCCTCAGTCTTCCAAACTGCTGAGATTACAGGCATGAGCCACTGTACCCAGCAGGTTTAACTGGTTCTTGGTTTTGTTTATTAAAGGAGATGACATTAGCAGATACAGGCAGCATTAATAAAGCCTTGCACCTTGCCTTCTTTCCCCTGCCATCCCAAAAAAAGAACTTCAGTGACTTCTAGATTTTTTTTCAGAGGAAGGTGGAAAAGAATCTAAGAATTCACATGGTGTCAAAGTTGAATAGTTCCCCTCCATCACTGCCCCCCAAACCAGTACTGCACAGAAAAAAAAAGCCAACACATATTCCATGGTAAAGTAACTAATTTAACCTTTTTTCTTTTTGTCATTTCTATGTAGCAGGATGCAAAGCAGAGTCCTTAACCTTAGGAAGTGCATGTTCTAGTGGGGAGAGAGCCAAAAACATAACATTGAAAGAAACAAGTGTTCACATCTCCATATGAGATGGGAACATAGGAGAAAACAGGGACATCTTCACGGAGGAGGAAGCATTTGAACCATGACTTGAAAACTCGGTAAGCATTTCCCAGGCTATCAATCAGACAAGAGAATGATGGGGAGGCGAGTGGCAGTAGGAGCAAGAAATGAGGCCAAAATGGCAGAAGGCACCAAATCATGACTAACCTTAAAAGCTACTCAAAAGGGTTTTAATTTTATTCTATCTGTGTTGGGAAATCATTGGAGAATTTTGCGTCGGAGGATGACATTATGGTAACAGCCTCCTAACCATTTGTTTCTTCTGACTTTATCCTCCTACAGTCCGGTCTCAGCATAGCAGCCAGACTTATCTTGTTAAAATGTAACCTAGATAATGACATCTGCTCAAAACCTCTAAAGGCTTCACATATCAGAGAAACAGAGGCCTAGGTACTTGCTATGATTGCAAAGTTCTCCATGATCTGGTTCCCAGTCACGCCCTTACCTCTTCTGGTTCTGTTGTCCCCCTTTTGCCTGTTCCACTTCTCTCCAACCACCAGAAAATGCAAGGCACAGTTCCACCTCCAGAACTTTGTGCCTGCTCTTCCTTCTTGTAACACCTGTCACTCAGATCCTGCATGTTTCACTACTTAGTCCTCTAAATGTTATCACCCAGTGAGTTCATCTTGCCTACTGCACAGATAGGGCCAATTCATGGCAGTATTGCAGTGAAGAAACAGAGTAAACACAAGACCAGCCAAGCAAAAGGACAGGAGTTTGGTATTACTCAAATCAGCCTCCCTAATAAATTCGGAGGCTAAGGTTTTTATGAATAATTTGGTGGGCATGGGTCTAGGGAATGGGTGCTGTTGATTGGTTGGTGATGAAATCAGAGGGGTGTGGAAAACAGTCCTCTTGTGCTGACCTGCCTTTGAGTGGGGCCACAGTTATGGATCCAGGTGGAGTCAGTCAGTTGTTAGAATGCAAAAGTCTGAAAAGCATCTCCAAAGACCAATCTTAGGTTCTATTAGGTAGATGCCATTACTTTTAATGACAAAAACTGCAATTACTTGTGCACCAACCTAATGTAATGGTGATGTTATCTATATGAGCAATTGGGCAAGTCACAAATCTTAGGATCTCTGGCCATATGACTCCTGAGCAGTAAGGGATTATAGAAAAACAAAATAGGGGACAATGGCTGGTTATCATTTAGCTACATCTGTATCTTTGCAAGTTCAGGCCACTCCCTTAACTCTAATCTTGAGGTCTTTTATCAGCCTTACAAAGGTAGTTTCAGTTGCCAAACAAGGAGGGATCAGTTTTATGGGGGGACTACTATCATTCTTGCTTTAAAGTATAACCTAAATTCCTTCCATGGTTAGCTTGGCCTACAATGAGGAACAAACAAAGACAGCCAGACTGTGAGGCTAGAAGCAAGATGAAGTCAGCTATGCTACACTCCTCTTGCTGTCATAATCTTTGCAAAGGTGGTTTCATCAACACCCTGCCAAAATGCCACATTTGCAGTGAAACCACCCTATCTAAAACTTCATCTCCCTCCCCCAGCACTCGTATTTCCTCCCTTGTTTTGTCTATTTTATGAATATGTATCATTTTCTTTTTTTTCTTTTTTTTTTTTTATAGAGACAGGGTCTCCCTATGTTGCTCAATCTGGTCTTGACCTCTTGGGCTCAATGGATCCTCCTGCTTCAGCCTCCCAAAGTGCTGGGATTTTAGGCATGAGCCACCATGCCCAGCCTCACTTTCTAATATACTATATTACTTACTTATGTATTTTATCATCTCCTCCTACTAGAAAATAAGATCCATGAGGACAAGAATTTTTGTCTTTGTTCAATTCTACAAGCCCCATGGCTGGAATAATTTCTACACATAGTAGATCCTTGATAAATATTTTTGAATAAATGAGTAAATGGATGAACTAAGGAAAGATAGAATAAAGGAGGCTGCAGGGAGACCTTTTAAGAGGCTATTGTAATTCTCAGGTAGCCTTAAACAAGGACAATAGACATGGAGGAAGAAAATTGGAAATGGGTACCAGAGATACTTAGGATGTAGAATCAACAGAAATTGAATTATAGTGAGATTAAGAAGATAGGAAGTATTCGCAAAGAATGATTCCCAGGTTTCTGGCTAAGGCAGCCAGGTACGTGATAATCACATTTGCCCAGATAGGGAATATGGTAGAATAGGAAAGAAAGGGAGAAGATGATGGATTCAGATTTTGATATGCTGAGTTGGAAATGTCTGATGGAAATTTGGCTGGATCTAAAAGTTGTCTGTTGGATATTCATGTTTTAGAAAGACAATGGGAAGTGCTGATTTTTGTTTCTTTTTCCAGAATCTTCTCTATGCAGCAGAAACTCCAAAGCTACTCTTGCTCCCTGCAGCCACCTCTGAGTTTCAGAAAGTAGCAAAGCCACTCATAGCACCAGTAAAGGAAAAACTGTTTTTCTATACTCACAACACTTCAGACCCCAAATGTGTGGGCTTTCCACACCAAGCAATTCTCCAATTTTCTAATGACACCAACTAAGTGTACTACAATTTAACTCAATTCTGACACTAATTACCTGTGGTTGGTACAGACTTCACAGATTAAGGGCTCAGTCCCAAAAGACTGTCCCCCACTTGAGAAATCAATTACAAGTCGCAGGTTGTCACCTGTACTTCTGACCAACTGGCTATAAATCAGGGATTCCTATAACCCTTCCTCATGTTCAATACCTTGCTATAACTGCTCACAAGCATCAGGGAAATATTTACTTATGTTTACTGATATATTATTGTTAAAATAAAAACCTTAGACAACTTAAATTTAACAGAGTTTAATTGAGCAAAGAACTATTCATGAATTGGGCAGCCCCCAAACCAGAAAAGGTTCAGAGAGGCTCTAGCAGCATCACATAATGGAGCAGATTTATAGACAGAAAAAGGAAAGTGACATATAGAAAATAGAAGTGAGTTACAGAAACAGCCAGATGGGCTAGAGCTCAGTGTTTGCATTATTTGAACCTGGTTTGAACAGTTGGCCACCTCTGATTTGCCAAAACTCGGTGATTGGCACAAGAGTGTGGTACAGTTAGTTTACACATCCAGTTAGGTTACAGTTTACTATGTACAGAGAAAGCTTTAGGCTGAACTTAAAATATGTGAGGCAGCTTTAGGCTAAACTTACTTTAACAACATAAAGGATATTGCAAAGGATACAGGTGAACAGCTAAGTGGAAAGAGGCAACATATGGGGGAGGGGTGCAGAGTTTCCACACCTTCTCTAGGCATGCCACTCTCCCAGCACCTCACTGTGTTCACTGACCTGGAAGCTGTCCAAGCCCCACTGCTTAGGGTTTTTATGGAGGGTCCTTTACGTAGTTGATTAAATTATTGACCTCAATCTTCAGGTTTTTTTCCCCCTCCCTGGAGGTTGGAAAATGGGGCTGAAAGTTTCAACCCCTAATCACACAGTTGGTTCCTCTGACACCTGGTTCCCATCCTCCAAGTGTCACCTCATTAACATCAACTCACGTGTGGTTGGAAAGCACTTATTATGAATAACAAAGAATGCTCCTCTCACCCCATCACTCAGGAAATTCCAACGGGAGACTAAACATATATTTCTTATTATGTCACCACCAGACAGGAGGCCCAGGTGGTGAAGGGCAATGAAAGAAGCTGAGAAGGCCAGGCATGTGAGTATGTGTAAGTATGTGCAAGAGCCGTGGCCTACCCCCATTCATTCATTCACGAAGCTGAGAGGAGGAGGAAGTGCTGCTGTATCTTTGGCACACAGGTAACCAGTGAAGAAGCCCAGATGATTGATATCCACTCTCTGCCCTGGGAACTTAACAGTCTGGTCACGGGACTCTGTTGGTTTCCTTCATGTTGATGTGCACCAACGTAAAGGAAACTTGGGCCTTCTGGTTGAGATAAATTTCTGGATAGAGATATTTCTGAATATATAATTTTAATCTTATGAAGAGAAATGATAAATGATCATCCTCTGAATGCATAAGGTTGAGAAATGCCATTTTAAAACATGACTAGGAGACCAGAATATGCTAATAAAGCTGTCCTCACAGGGTTAACAAGGATTCTGGACAGAAATATGGTTATAATTAAGCATTTATCAGGCTGCACTTTGGCCTGCTTCCTTGTAACCAAAAGTCATGGAGCACTAGATGCTGACCACTTGCATCCCCATTGTTTCTGTAGACAGGATTTCTGATATGCTTTTGTTTAAAAATTCCTTAACATATTTTTCAAATTCTAAGTTTCAGCTGATGACAACCAGTTTGAAGACCCCCAAAAGAACAATCAAACTGCATGAGAATTCAGTTTCTTCATCTCCCTACCCCATGATTTCACCTTGTTCTCTCTGACCAATAACCATCTCCCCACTTTGGCCGTCTCCAAAACCCTTAAAAATTCTAACCCCAAACTCCCCAGGGAGACAGATTTGAGGTTTCCTCCCATCTCTTCATTCAATGGCTCTGCAATTAAACCTGTTTCTCTGCCGCAGCCTGGTATCTCAGCATATTGACTTGCTGCGTGCATCAAGCAACAAAACTTTTACTGTTATACTACTCAAAATATGCCTCCTTGGAATGAGGACTATTTTGAGCTGGTTATTTAGAGAAACTGCAGACACACACAAAAAAACTCTGAAATGAAGAGTAGAAGTTACCCTATTGTAAGAGAAATTTACAACTATAAAGGAAATCTCCATTTATAAGGGTGTTTCCCTCTCTCCATCAGGAAGAGAAGGATGACTAAATCACTAGAAAAACCCATCAATGGAAAAAGCATCAGTTTTAATCTCCATAACAAATCTTACTCTTGTTTACAGTGTTTTTTCCTGGCCACCTACCTATAACTGGGACTTTCCCCCAAACTCTTCTTACTTTGTTTCAAGGGATGATCATATTTAAGCCTGAAAAGTAATACAACTCTTCGAGATCTACTCTTTATAGTTACTCTTGGAGAATTTATTCTTTGAGATTTTCCTATGTATCTCCCATGTATATAGGGTATACATGTTATTAAACTTCCCTTTATTTTCCTCTTGTTAATCTGCCTTTTGTATCAGAGAGTCTCGACTAAGAATTTAGGAGGGCAGAGAGAAAATTATTTTTCCTCTCTGTTACAGAGTCAATTAAAAAGTGGGTTGAACAGGCCGGGCACAGTGGCCTGTAATCCCAGCACTTTGGGAGGCTGAGGCGGGCGGATCACGAGGTCAGGAGATCGAGACCATCCTGGCTAATGCAGTGAAACCCTGTCTCTACTGAAAATACAAAAAAATTAGCCAGGCATGGTGGCGGGCGCCTGTAGTCTCAGCTACTCGGGAGGCTGAGGCAGGAGAATGGCATGAACCTGGGAGGCAGAGCTTGCAGTGAGCTAAGATCGCACCACTGCACTCCTGCCTGGGTGACAGAGCGAGACTCCATCTCAAAAAAAAAAAAAAAAAATTTTGGGTTGAACAAACTCTAAGAAACATACTCTTACCAGGAGTGACACACACACACACACACAGTCACATGTCAATTAACGACAGGGATATGTTCTGAGAAATGCATCATTAGGTGATGTTGTCATTGTGTGAACATCAGAATGTACTTACACAAACCTAAATTTTATAGCCTACTTACTACATACCTAGGCTATATGGTATAACCTATTGCTCCTAGGCTACAGACCTGTATTACATGTTACTGCACTGAATAGGCAATCATAACACAATGTTAAGTATTTGTGTATCCAAACATAGAAAAGGTAGAGTAAAAACACAACAAGGTATAAAAGATAAAAAAAATGGTATACCTGTACAGGGCACTTTCCATGAATGAAGCTTGCAGGATTGGAAGTTGTTCTGGGTGAGTCAGTGAGTGAGTGTTGAGTGAACATAAAGGCCTAGAACATTACTGTATGCTGCTACAGACTATAAACATTGTACACTTAGGCTACACTACATTTATTTAAAATATTTATTTAAAATATTTTCTTCCTTCAATAATAAATTAACCTTAGCTTATTGTAACTTTTTAACTTTATAAATGTTTTAATTTTATTAACTTTTTGACACCTTAAAATACAAACACACTGTATAGCTGTTCAAAATTATTTTCTTTCTTTATATCCTTATTCTATAAGCTTTTTTCTGTTTTTAAATTTTTTAACTTTTCAACATTTTTGATAAAAACTAAGACACACACACATTAGCCTAGGTCTACACAAGGTCAGGATTATCTAGGTGTCATTAGATAATACTATTTTTCAGCTCCATTATCATCTTATGGAACCACCATTCTATATCCAGTCTTTAATCAAAATGTCATTATGTGTTATGTGAGAATACATCTACATTCTAGCCATTGAGTTAAGGAGTTTCTTTATGAAGGATCATGAAATACTATACCACCTTCGAACAACTCAAGGCTATCTTGACACTATGGTTCCAGGCAAAGACACAGCCACTAATTTACACAATATAGTACTTTCTAATCAGAGTATATTAAGTAGAGTGAATTTATATTACGTGCAATGTTTGTGTTACCAAAACACCAGGGGTTTGGTCTAGGTCCTTCTGCTCACTGCACAGAAAGCCAATCACTGAGACAACAAGTATTGCCAAGGAAGAAGGCTTTAATTGGGTGCTGCAGCCAAGGAGATGGGAGCTCAATCTCAAATCCATCTCCCTGGCTGACTAAAACCAGAGATTTATATAACAGGCAGGAAATGTAACAATGTGTAAGAAAGCAGGAACTTGGGAGGGGCAAGGAAGCAATCATGGTGAATGAGGGGTCTGGCATTTGGTGCCACAATCTGGTTTTAGGTCTCTGATACTTTATGTGAGAGGCCTAAAGGTCATTTCCTGAGGAAGGAAGTCAGATAAAACAAATACAGGTTTCAAGCTTTTTAAGACCAGAAGGGTCAATTTCCATGTTTATCCAAAACACAACTGTCTATGGGACTATTGGGCCCATTTCATTTGAATAAACCCCAAACACTTTTCTTTGCATTCATACAAAGTTGTGAAGAGACTCCATCTTCTATGACTTTCCATTGTGTTGTGTATGATCTCTATGTGTTAAACTCTTTCATGTTCAGGCTTGATTTTGCCCTAAAGGTTTTTATGTGCCTTTACTTCATTTGTACATGCAGCTTGAAAGCAAGATACACTGCAGTCGCAGAAGGTTGTTTGCCTAGAAACTGACCACCTGACTCTCTACCACCTTCAAAAGACCCTCTCCCTCTCCCCATCCACCTTTCTTCTCTTGCTTCATTACATTACATATTTTATATATAAATGGTATTTATTTCAACTTGTTTTTTAATTACAGGAACTTGTCTACATATATTGCTCAATTGATAATTTTTTTTACCTGTAAATATTGTTTGGACATTTTGGGTTAGGTGGAATCAATCACAATTTTTTTCCAGTTAATATTAATGGGAAAATATGTTTTATTTAATAACTGTTCATTTAGCAACAGAGTTTTCAGAAACAAAATTGTTAAATGAGAGATGGGGGTTTTTGGTTTATCTTTTAGTGTTTCTTTTTTGCAAATATAAGCAAATAACTACTTGTAATTAAATAAAATTATATCAACAACCTGGTCTTTATTTTTTGGTTTGGGGTTTTCTTAAAGTGAAAATTACCTCTTGATTCCTCCTCATAGTGCTCCTTTTGTAGGTACTGTTAGGTTTCACTTGAAAACTTCTGCGCATCTGCCCCAGAGGTTCTACCTCTCTAAATCGTTTTTCCTTTGCTGAGGGGATCAAAGCAGCGGGGCAGCTATAACAGGGCTAAACATGCTCCTCTGGATTGTTAGTAGATTCAATTTTCTCCAAGAAGTCCAGCCCCTAGCTAAGCTGAGTGACAGAAAAGCTATGCCAAGACAGGAGCTCAGATTCTCAAATGCTTGAGCATTTAATGACTGACAGTGGGAGTCCAGCTGTGTGAAGGGAAGCTGCACAGAGAGGAAGGGGGGTTGTGGAGACAGAGGGAGAAAGTTCTGAAATGGGGTGGGAGAGTGGTAAGGAGAAGCATTTGGAAGAGGATACATATGGATACACACACAAGTACACACACATACAGATCACATGCAAGAAATTAATTAATGCATGGTGCTCACAAATATTTGCTAGGGCAGAAACTTAGTGTCAGATTTGCACCAAGGCCCATGAGACAATATGAAACTAAATCCTAGTCTGCCTTCTTTCTGGGATATATTGTCAAAGATATTTTCCCTCTCATTGGATCCCTAAACCAAATCACTTTAGTAATAAACCTACTAAAAAAAGGAGGCGGTGCACTTACTCAAACCTCAAAATGGAGCATAATAGCTCAAATGTAGCATTAGTTTTACAAACAAGCTTTCTTTCATATGAAATATACTTATTCAAATAGGTCTCAGAGAAGAGCTATGACATTCTTTCAAACTTGATCAGTGTAAAGTGAAGGCTAAACAGGCTTTCTTTAGGATTCAAAGATGACAGTCGAACAGAATAACAAAACACAGACCAGTGTTACTAAAGAACATATTCCCCCACAGCTCATCCTACCCAGAAACTAAAGGCATAGAAACAAATCTTGTAACAGAGACATAAAAATCCAGAAATCTGCACTATCATTGGTGTCATTAATGCTATTTATACCTAACTAAATAAAATCTAACAGAAGAGCTTGTAAACTGGAAGTTAGTTCTAAATGCTTGATTAGGTTAAGGTTAAATATTTGGGTCAAGAATACTTACAGGGTATGTTGGATCTTCATATTGCATCACCATGAAGACACATAAGGTTAGGTTGTTCCAATAGTCAAGATATGTGTTTATTACCCTTGCCACAGCTCCTGATTATAAAAGTATGTCCTCCCTTTGCAATTAGCAATTAACCTGTGGCTTGATCCTTTGGCAACACTTGAATATCCCATACACCAACAACTTTTCACTCAATGGTTTTCATATCCATTTATGATCCTTGTTTAAATCAAGGATTTCACTAGAGGCTGCAGAATGATGGTTTTCTAATGCCATCATTTTTCTACATTTGTCTGTCTGTATGTGGTATAGGGACAGTGTTTGCTTTGGTTGTTGCTGATGTTTTGGTAAAAAAGAGGTTTTTCTCAACAGTAAGGGATGAACTATAGTTCTAAAAACAGAGTAAATCCTTTATTTTATTTTTAATCATCACATTTTATTTTTAAATTTTTATTTATTTTTATTTACCTATTTTAGATGCAGGAGGTATACATACAGGTTTGTTACAAAGGCATATTGCATGATGCTGAGGTTTGGACTTTTAATGATCCCATTGCCCAAATAGTCAACATAGTTCCCAGTGGGCAGTTTTTCAACCTCTGGCCCCCTACCTCCCCACTTTTGAAATCCCCAGTGTCTATTGTTTCTATCTTTGTGTCCGTGTATACCCAATGTTTAGCTCACACTTATAAGTGAGAACATGCAGTGCTTGGTTTACTATTTCTGCATTAATTCACATAGGATAATGGCCTCCAGCTGCATCATGTTGCTGCAAAGGATATATTTCATTCTATTTTAGAGCTGTGTAGTATTCCACGATTACATGTACATTTTATTTATTGAATCTACCATTGATGGGTGCCTGGGTTGATTCTGTGTCTTTACTATTGTGAATAGCGCTGTGATAAACATAAAAGTACAGGTGTCTTTTTGGTAGAACGATTTATTTTCCTTTGGGTATTTACCATGTAATAGGATTGCTGGGTCCAATGGTAATTCTATTTTTAGTTCTTTGAGAAGTCTCCAATCTGCTTTTCAGGTGCTGAACTAATTTGCATTCCCACCAACAGTGTATAGGCATTCCCTTTTCTCTGCAACCTCATGAACAACTGTTATTTTTTGACTTTTTAATAATAGCCATTCTGAGCAGTGTGAGATGGTATCTCATGGTGGTCTCGATATGCATCTCTCTAGTGATTAGAATGTTGAGCATTTTTTCACGTGTGTGTTGGCTACTTGTATGTCTTCTTTTGAGATATGTCTGTTCATATCCTTGCCCACTTTTTAATGGGGTTATTTGTTTTATTCTAGTTTATTTATTTAAGTTCCTTACAGCTTTTGGATATGAGTCTTTTGTCAGATGCAGAGTTTGCAAATATTTTCTCCCATTCTGTAGGTTGTCTGTTTACTCTGTTGATCATTTCTTTTGCTGCATAGAAGCTCTCTAGTTTAATCAGGTCCCAATTGTCAATTTTTGTTTTGGTTACATCTGCTTTTGAGGACTTGGTCATAAATTTTTTGCCTAGGCCAATGTCTAGAAGAGTATTTCCCCAGTTTTGTTCCAGGATTTTTATAGTTTGAGGTCTTACATTTAAGTCTTTAATCCATCTTGAGTTAATTTTTGTATATCATCAGAGATAGGGGTCCATCTTCATTCTTCTGCATATGGCTAGCCAGTTTTCCCAGCACCATTTATTGAATAGAGACTTTCCTCTATTGTTTATTTTTGTTGACTTTATTGAAGATCAGTTGATTGCAGGTGTGAGGCTTTATTTCAGTAGTCGCTATTCTGTTCCATTGGTCTATGTATCTATTTTTGAAATGGTACCATGCTGTTTTGGTTACTGTAGGCTTGTAGTGTAGTTGGAAGTCAGGTAATGTGATGCCTCTGGCTTTGTTCTTTTTGCTTAAGATTGCTTTGGCTATTCAGGCTCTTTTTTCAGTTCCATATGAATGCTAAAATAGTTTTTTCTAATTCCGTGAAAAATGATGTTGATAATTTAATAAGAATAGCATTGAATCTGTAGGCAGTATGGACATTTTAATGATATTGATTCTTCCAATCCATGAGCATGGAATGCTTTTCCATTTGTTTGCATTGTCTATGATTTCTTTCAGCAGTGTTTTGTACTTCTCCTTACAGAGCCCTTTCACTTCACTGGTTAGATGTATTCCTAGCTACCTTTAGGATTTTTTCATTCAAGTCGACTTTGGATAGTCTGATGACTATTGTGTTGGGAATGGTCATCTTGTATAGCATCTTGTAGGAGTTCTCTGGATTTTTTTTTTTATCTGTATGTTGACCTCTGTAGCAAGATGAAGGAAATTTTCCTAAATTATATCCTCAAATATGTTTTCCAGTTTGCTTACTTTCTCTTCTCCTCTCTCAGGAATACCAACCTGGTGATGGGAGAGAGCCTAATTCTAGCACCAACTGCTGGGGCACTCTCCACACTCAATACTTCATTCTGGCTGTGGGAACCCTTTCCCCATTCCAGAGCAAGCACTTTAATTTCTGACCTGAGACTAAAATGCCTGCTGTGGCAGTGGCTGCCAGGTCACCAAGCAATGTCTGACTTTGCATGAGCCCAGATTTAAAATGATGTTCTCCTCTCAGTGCCAGGGCTGGGAAAAGTGCCTGTAGCTTTTCCCAGTGTCTTTCCCTCTCTCCATCTTTCAGTTTCTCCCAAGTTAGCTGTAGGGCTTGAAACAGGGTGCTTGCCCGTGTTCTGGGGTACAGAAATCCCTAGTAAAAAGATGAGTCCCAGAGGGAGACTGCCTCTCTCATGTACTGGGGCTTTACTCACATTTATCAGCTGAATGCTGTCACCGGTGCTGCTTGATCACCTTCTCCTCTCAGGGGTCTGGGTTGTCCTTTGCTATTCCAGTGAATTCCCAGTGCCAGAGAAACAGCAGAAACTGTTATTGAGGTGTTGGGGCTCAGAAAACAATACATAAGTGTGGTGTTTGGGCATGCTGAGTGCTTTGAATCGAAGGACATTTAAAAGGCCTCAGAAGGAAAGTATCTTTCTGCCCTTCTCCTATCCTTCTTTCTCCTGCTCCCCTTTCTCCACGAAGGCAGGTCATAGAAACTAGAGTTCCTTTTCCCCAATGTCAGCCATAGAAGCTAGAACCCCTCTCTCCAAAACCCAGACATAAACCCTAGAGACATTACTCTAACATTCCCCTACCTTTCTGTATAGGAGCTGGCCACAAAGACATTCTGTGACCTACATTGTCTGATAGTAGGGCATATGACCTTCATTTCAGAAGGGGCCCTGCCCTATGCATGGGAGGAAGGGATGCCACAGAGAGACCAAGAAGAATCTGAACAGGCAGACCTTGCTTGGTGTCCTGGCCAGTCTATTATCATTAGGTGATACTCTTTTTGTTCATTCACATTTCTACATAGCTGCATTCCACATTGAAACTAAGCATAAAAATGGACAGTTTTCCTGGGTATTTGGGTCTTTATTTCTAAAGCCTTTTGTGTCATGTAAAACTGTGTTTAAATAAAGTGGTTATGCTGCTCTGTTATTACCTGTGTTTTTTTTTTTTTTTAATAGGAGTGTCAGTCGTAACTCTTATGGTGGGTGAAGAAAGGTATCACACCTTTCCAACCCTGTAGAGGATACCTTCTTTTATTTACCCATTCTGCTCTACCACCTCTGCTGGCACTTTCTCCCAGACGCCTGCATTCCCCTTCCCCCACATACACACTATTCAACTCTAAGAGTTATATGGACTAAATTCTAGGACACTCAGTATGCTCAAGCTACCGAATTGGTCCATGAATCATCTTTGTATGCGCAGGTTGTTCCTAGTTGATGGCAGCTGTGCACCGCTAATGGCCTCCCAAGCATCAGAGCTGCTTTAGTGTAGCAATTATTTGCATTAATCAAAGGCTTCAAGCAAATCTCCCACTTTTGGCTGAATAGTAAAAGTATATATTCATGTTGTGCCCAAATGAGAGATTTTACAGAAAAAGGGATACTTTGGACACATGTGGCTACTGTGGAATTCAGTTTCTAACCAACCTCTCCTTCATAGGTCAATTTTGCTGGAGGTTATTATGTGTACACAAGCTTACTTAACACACGAGAATATGGTAGTATAAATGCACAGAATACTTGCTAATTAATCGATATTTGAATGGGCTGAATACCACTATTATACCCATTCCAATTCTAGAGGGCTCTCTTAAGTGTGGAAATGAGAACTAATCAGCATAGACACACACCTGTTTGAATAGTTCCAAGTGGGATTTAAATGAATCATGCTCAGCCTTGCATCTGAAGGTTGCACTGTCCATGGCATGAACCCCAGGGAAGTGAAGCTACTTTCATCCTGACATTGTGGATGGTATGGTGTTCATTTTCCAGAGGCTCCAAGGTTCCCAAATAGTGCTTCTGAAAGAACATTGCCAATGTGGCTACGTGAGTCCTCCCTGTCATCCTCAGTGGAGAGAAGACATTGAAATATACCTCAGCACACCAGAAGAGACTTGGAAATCTGAAAGACACTACAAAAGAGGGCTTTGAAAACTTAAGAAGACTCCCGTCAAGCCCGCTCAATTTCTCTGAGGTCAAACTAAATTTAAATTCTTTTTAACTATCCAACCAGAGAGAAAAGAAAGGAGAGACCGAAAATTTCTCAATCAGTAAGTGGTGATTTGTTTTTTATGTGTGGTAGGAATATTAGAATAATGAGAAGGAAATTCTGCAGCAATTGAATGCTAAGAAGCCTGCTACACTGAGGCAATATTCATTGAGGAACACAGTGGGTGAGCTGTAGGAAAGAGAGACTCAGCCAAGCTTGGAGAAATCCCTGTCTTCTAGAGGCCTCTGCCTAGGTGCCCCAAGTTTTCTAGCCTATCGGTAGTCAACTTGGGTTATTCCTTTAAATTTCACTCCATTTTTTTCTAAAATATAAGGACTTACATTTTAATGAAAGGATCATTATCATATTCAAGCATATTCTTTCCCACAGGACTTTAACTATTCTTTGCATATTTATGATTCTGCTGGGCTAAAGCTGAAAGAAATTTACAAATGAACAAAGGAAAGGAAGATGTTGACTTCTGAGAAGGCTGTCATAAAATGCCATTTGTAATTTTTATTTGTTGCTTGTACTGTCCACATCCACTCAACTTTTGTCAGGTAAATATACCCCAGTCTTCCTCTAGTGAACCACCTTCTCCCCCACTCTCAGTGCCTTTGTTAGACTTGATCACGTTCTTGGCTCCAAGGGAGAGCATGTGATTCAGGCCCAAGCAAGGAAAGCATCGCATTTCCCTGAGCTATGATGATAAGTTTGCAAATGAACATGTGACCCAACTGAGCCAATAAGTGCTAATTCAAATTGCTCAGGAAAAGAGGAATTCTTTTTTGCCTTGAATTTGAATGTGGAAATATTTTGTCCTGGTGTTGTATGCAGCCATTAATGAAACCACAATGGAGAAAATCAGAGTCCAAAAATTAAGAGAGAACCAGGTCTACATTAAGCCATAGATTTTGCAGTTACATGAGCCACTGAGTTCTATTTTCTCACTTACATCCATTTGAATGGGCTTTTTGTGCATCCCTAACTGAATAGACTGTCCCAAAGAAATTCAAAACTGTATTGTATATTTCACCTTCCAAAGAAGGAAATACCATGTCTAAGTCTGTGTTCAGGCTACTATAACAAAATACCACTGACTGGGTAGTTTTTAAACAACAAAATTATTTCTCATAATTCTAGAGGCTGGTAAGTCCAAGATCAAGGCACTGGCAGAAAGTATCTGGTAAGGGCCCACTTTCTCATAAACAGCACCTTCTAGCTGTGTCCTTACATGTTGAAAGGGTTAAGGGGTCTTTCAGTTCTCTTTTACAAGAATACTAATCCCATTCATCAGGACTCTGCCCTTATAACCTAATCACCTCTTGGTACCATCACACTGGGGGTTAGGGTTTCAGCATATGAGTATTGGGGTAACACAATCATTCAGTCTGTAGCATACCATAATTCTTCCCATGCCTAACTTACTATTGAAAAGTAGTAGAGAAAGATTCTGATCAGGAATAGGAAGGCCCGCTTTTGATTGCACAAGTGCCCTTAACTATCTGTGAGAAAGTGGTCAAGTCACTAGGTCAGTATGGGTACCTGAGGATTCCCACCTATGAAATAAGGAGTCTGAATTGGAGGATTTCTAAGGGTCTTCCAGCTCTATAATTCCAGTCTAATACTTGCCCAGCAACCTTGACTGAGAGAATATTTGAGAAATAATCAGAAAGAAAAATATTGCCTGCTCAGTAATTACTCAAATGGCCAGATTTTTTTGTGTTCTTTAATCATCTCTGTCATAGACCCTAAGCTGATGCCTAAGAGCATGGTTTAAAAATAAATAAATTAAAGAAACATACACCTTAATGCATGTACTTCACCTGGTAGAGAGGGCTTGTATGTGATTCAGATTTAGCTGTTTTCCAATGTTCAAACCAGGCCTGGCAAAGCTACACCATCTTTGATAAATGAGAAGGAAAGCCTCATTAAAGAGACCCTCCACACTTTTTTTCTTGTTTCTTTTCTTCTTCTCCTTCTTCTTCTTTTTTTTTTTTCTCTTTTGTCAAGAATCTCTGCAAGCTGCAGTTAATGATTAGAACAGTCTGCAGGCTGCAGTTAACGATCCACGTGGTATTTGTGTCTCTGCTGAACTCATTTATTTGCATTTAAAAGAGATTTTGGGGTAGATGTAAACACTTTGATGGGATTTATGGCAGAGACAAAGGTCGGTTAACATTTTGATCCAGTGGGTAGAAAACTGCAAAGCCATCATTAAATTGGTAACCAATGGTATTGAAGTTAGCTTTTGAAACCACTGATAGGATGTTTGGAGCATGAGGGATCAAAACAGAAGGTACAACTGAAAAGAAGGAGGGTGAGAACACTGGTCTTGTTTTCGGAATTTAAACACTTTTATTTTGTAATCATAAAATGAGGACAAAAAGTACAGAGTACTTTATGGATCCATCAATCAATATACACCTGAAGGTAAAAAACTGAAATAGTAAGGCTGGGTGCAATGGCTGATGCCTGTAATCCCAGCACTTTGGGAGGCCAAGATAGGAGGATTGCTTGAGTTCAGGAGTACAAGACCAGCCTGGGCAACATAATGAGACCCCTGTTTCTACAAAAAGTACGAAAATTATCTGGTTATGGTGGCATGCTCTTGTAGTCCCAGCTACTTGGGATGCTAACATGGGAGGATAGCTTGAATTCAGTAGGTTGAGGCTGCAGTGGGCTGTGATCATGTCACTGCACTCCGGCTTGGGTTATAGAGCGAGAGCCTGTCTTAGAAAAAAAAAATTGAAATAGTATTGGCCATTACGTGGAAAATTTTGAATAGAAATAGAAGAACACTGTGCCCATCAGACTCTGCCTTCAGGAAAACCATCTGAGAACAAAGGAGAATAAGCTTGGAACTATTCTATCAGCTGAGACACCACATGGTAAAATCTCTTCCATCTAGATGATTCATACGCTTACAGAACTCATGGCCACTTCCTTAGGAAAGACTGACCTGTGAACTTTCTGGAGAAGAGACAGAGCAAAGTCAGGGGCTGTGGGGGGAAAGGTTTTGATGCAGATTCCTGGATACAAGGCCCAGATTCAGTTCAATTGACCCTCCATATCCACAGATTCCACATCCACAGATTCAACCAACCACACATTGAAAATTCAATATTTGCAGGATGCAGAACCTGTGGACACCAGAGGGACTGACTTAATGTATCTGTGAGTTCCGCAAGGCTGACTTCAGAACTTGAGCATCTGTGGAATTTAGTATCTGCAGTGGGTCCTGGAACAAATACCCCGTGCATACCAATACCCCGTGCATACCAACGGACCGCTGTACTTTCTGACCAAGATCTTGGAGTCTTAAAAGTATCTGGAGCTTCACTTTTCTCATTTATACAAATGAATAGAATAGCACTTATCCCAGTTTTTGCGAAGACTTAGTACTTTCTCCATGAATCTTTCCCTAATTCCACCAAGCTAGAGTCAATGCCTCCCCTTTATGCCTCCTCAAACTATATTCCTTTTACAGCCCATACCAAAAGCCATTAATGTCATCTCTATGATTTTCTGTCTCTGCTGGGTCACTGAAAGTTCATTACAGACATGTTTCCATGCATGGTTGCTATTCATTAAGTCTCTACTATGTGACAGGAAGCCTCTTGGGCATTCAGAATTCATCAGTGAATAAGAATGACAAAGAACCTGCCCTCAGGGAACTTATAGTCTGGTGGTAGTTGGTAAGGTTCAGGCAGAAAACAGACAATTACTACACAATGAGAATTTTGTGAGATATACAACAAGAAATAAAAGGCATCCTAGAGCCTCAGTTATTTGTTGATGGAATGACTGAATGAATAAGTCACATTTATTCCCTCTCCTTTAGAGGCGATAAGAACTCTAGTTTTACAAATGTGGAAATGGAAGATTAGGGAAGTGAAATGACTTGTCAAAATCCCACATTTGGCTGATGATCACTTTGTATGATATTTTGTACAACTTTGTTCAAAATATCTAGAATCATGAGAATGTCCCTATTTAAGAATCAATCTTGGCTGGGTACGGTGGCTCATGCCTGTAATCCCAGCACTTGGGAGGCTGAAAGGTGGATCACCTGTGGTCAGGAGTTCAAGACCAGCCTGGCCAACATGGTGAAACTCTGCCTCTACTAAAATACAAAAATTAGCTGGGCATGGTGGCGGATGCCTGTAATCCCAGCTACTTGGGAGGCTGAGGCAGGAGAATCTCTTGAACCTGGGAGGTGGAGGTTGCAGTGAGCCGAGATAGCACCATTGCACTCCAGCCTGGGCAACAAGAGCAAAACTCCATCTCAAAAGAAAAAAAAAATCAGTCTCGGTTTAGAGGAAAAAACAACCTTCACTTTTCAGATTATTGGTGTATATGGAATGAACACAAAACCCTTGATCTATAAAACCATGTTCCTATTGGGAATCAGATGACATACCAGGTGGACTGTCTACTGCACAATATTAGTTCCTCCTTTTGATTTTTATTTAAACTTACTTCAAAGCTTCAAATTCTTCAGTAACATCTAAGAGTGATAATTGTATCTCTCAGGAGGCACATCTAATGTTTAAAAAAGCAACGTTGACTTCTAAGACAATGAAGGAGCTATTTACACTTGCTGCAGAAGCCAAATCACTTATCAATAGCCTGCCTCTCCTAAATGAGTTAATAGAACTATTCACAGGGCCAAGACTATTGATGTTTAGTATATCTTGGGCCTTTTGAGTTAATTTTTCCACTGCCAAGTTGCAATAAAAGACAATGAAAGACTGTCTTTTAACAGTGAAGTAAATAGAGCTATAATAGAAAGTACACTGGCCTAGCCTCGGTGTCCAAAAAATAGGTCAACTCTCCCAACCGTATTTTTTATTTTTCTATCATAAATCCCTTAACCTCTTTCAACCTCAGTTTTCCCATTTATAAAATGAAACAATAAAACTGGAAATTCTCTTAAAGTCTAGTGTACCTCTAATACTCTAAGATTATAATATTTACATTGTTATCAATATGAGAGTTGCAAAGACCAGTTCTTCCCGCCAAGAGCATGGCTTTTCTGGGGGCGGGAAGTCTAATTCCTAATGGATACACTATGACATGGCTTGGAGGGGCATTGAATAACTTCTTCCAAAATCTCCACCAGCTGTCCTTGGAAATCCAGAAACAGAAGAGACAATCTAAATTAAAGGAGTATGCTTGCTACTTAAATGCAGCTCATAAGAAATGACTCTTGGGCAGTCCCCTCTACGTGAGTGCACACATTCCCCCATGTCCCCATACACATACAGCCACAAAAACATAGGCCAGACTGCTACTCCTCAACTCCACCAGTGCAAATACCTAAGCTTCAGGTAAGTAGGGGAGAAAAATAAAACAGATCTGATTCATGTGGCATAAATGGGAAAAATTATTTTGATACGATCTAAAGTGTAAATCACGTGCATTTCAGAATTAATTTTAGAATTCTTATTTTGCCCTTTCAACAACAGCATACATTAAATAAGGGAGAAGCAAGAAAACAGGCACATTTGAAGTCAGAAACACATTTTCTTTGGGTTGCTAAAGTCACAAATGCAAAATGGCACAGGGTCTAGAAGTAAAGCAAGGATGAAGAAGGTCTTTACTTGAAGTAAAAATTGGAATATCATTAATTAGGTTGTTGACCACTCCAAGCACATACTCCTGAGGAGGATTTATTTGCAGGAAGGTTACTTTTATAACATTATTGCAATTAATGATGTTCACAGTGAAACACTGGGTCACAAAGTTGGACTGGATGACTATCCTTGTCTCCTTCAAAGGATCTTTTGATACATAGAAAGACTCTGTGAAAAGGATGCATAAGTTTAAAGAAAAACAGGTAAATAGGTTATGCCATTAAAAAAGATATCAAGAGCCAGTTAAAAACCAATCCAGGGCCATGTGAAATTTGTAAGTATGGGATAATGGCACTCCATAAGAGAACTCTTCAACCAAATTGACCCAGATAGTTGATTGTCACGCAATTCTGAGAAGAGAGAGCTGAAAATTGGTTTCTTCATTGCACAGCCCTCCCCAGGACTACTCTGCAGAATTACGTCTGCATTGGTCCTGCTAGTGAGGAAATCTCTGTTCCTTAGAAATGCTTTGCAGCCCCTGTCCTCACCAGCAAGAAGACACCGAGGTGCCTGGAGAGTCACTAGCAACTCTCAATCCTACATTTATTCATCAAATGTGTATTAAACTTTCGAATAAGTAGAGCGCTCAGTTAGAACTGGAGGTGCTGTGGTGACAATATCAGGGTCTTTGCCTTCAAAGATTTTGCAACCTAGTTAGTGAGTGGGAAGTCGGGGCGCATAATCACTAACAACCACTGAAAGGATGTAAACATCCTCCAGAAGGAATCGGGGTCATGATAGTGGAAGTGATGGGGTTCAGGGGAAGCTAATCCCCAAAATGGCACCCTGGCATTTGAAAACACTGCAGAAGCAGAAGCAGAAAAGTCTCTCTCACCTTCTTTTTGCCCTTCTCCCCTGAAGCAGATCATAAAACCTCCTTTGAAAGGTGCCCTTTCTACATCCAGAGGAAAGGAACATTCTTATCTCTTGTGTTAGTCTGTTCTCACACTGCTATAAAAAACTGCCCGAGACTGGCTAATTTATTAAAAAAAGAGGTTTAATTGATTCGCAGTTCCCTATGGCTGGGGAGGCCTCAGGAAACTTATAGTCATAGTGGAAGGGGAAGCAGCCATGTCTTACATGGCGGCAGGTGAGAGAGCACGTGATAGCACAGGAAAAACTACCATTTACAAAACCATCAGATCTCATGAGAATTCACTCACTATCAAGAGAACAGCATGAGGGAAACTGCCCGCATAATCCAATCACTTCCCTCCCTCAACACGTGGAAATTACAATTTGAGATGAGATTTGGGTGGGGACACAGAGCCAAACCATATTATCTCTGAAGACACAAGAACACAGAGAAGAATCTTAACAAATAAGTCTTGCTAAGTTCCCCCCAGTTTACTACCATTAGATCACACCCCCCTTTTAAAAACACACTTCTCCACAACTACCCACTTCTTCAAACTTTGCCTAAAAAATACACAAGATTCCCTGTTTCTTTGGATCTTTCTGAAGGATCCTGTGTCACAGAAAATCTATATTAAATATACTTATATGCTTTTCTCTTGTTGATCTGTCCTTTGTTGTGGACTCAGAGATGAACCTAGTGATGGGTGAAAAAAGAAACCTTTCTTCCTGTACAGAAGCAAAGCACCAGAGGTCATTGCCATAAATAATAGTTATGGTACGTGTCACAGTAGGGAGGCCCACATGGGGAATAACTGAGGCCTCCTGCCACAATCTGCATCAGCATACCAGTCATGTGAATCAGCCACCTAGAAAGCAGATTTTCTAGTCCTAGTCAAGGCTTCAGATGACTGAAGTCAAGCCAACGTCTTGACTGCAACTTCATGAAAGAGTCCTGTTAGAGGTCAAGTTGTGTCCCACCCCCTGAGTGATATATTGAAGTCCTAACACTCGGTACCTGTGAATGTGACTTCATTTAGAAATAGCATCTTTGGGTGGGCGCGGTGGCTCACGCCTGTAATCCCAGCACTTTGGGAGGCCGAGGCAGGCGGATCATGAGATCTCATGATCAGGAGATTGAGACCATCCTGGCTAACATGGTGAAACCCTGTCTCTACTAAAAATACAAAAAATTAGCCGGGCATGGTGGCAGGCACCTGTAGTCCCAGCTACTCAGGAGGCTGAGGCAGGAGAATGGCTTGAACCTGGGAGGCGGAGCTTGCAGTGAGCCGAGATTGCACTACTGCACTGCAGCCTCGGCGATAGAGCGAGACTCTGCCTCAAAAAAAAAAAAAAAATAGCATCTTTACAGACGTGATTAGGTTAAGATGAGGTCATTAGTGTGGGCCCCAATCCAAAATGACTATTATCTTTATAAAGAGGGGAAATTTGGACAGAGAAGCAGACATCCATAGGGAAGACATGGAAGAGATACACGGGGAGAAGATGCCATGTGACAACGGAGGCAGAGATTAGAGTGATGCATCTTTGGAATGCCATAAATTTTCAGCAACCACTAGAAGTTCAAAGAGGCAAGAAAGCTCTCCCCTATAGGTTTTAGAGTGATCTCGGCCCTACTAACACCTTAAATTTGAACATCTAGCTTCAAGAACTATGAGACAATAAATTTTTGTTGTTTTAGCCACCCCGTTTGCTATGCTTTCTTATAGCAGCCCTAGCAAACTAATTCAAGGCAGAGCCATCCAGACAAACCATTCCCGAATTCCTGACCACAGAGACTGTGTAAGATAATAGATGTTTATTATTGTTTTAAGCCACTAAGTTTTGGTATGATATGTTAATATGTTATATAGCAACAGTTAACCAATATAGCTAGACCAGAACTCTGGCCTTCTTGTTCCAAGTCCAGTAATTTTTCTACAATATCAAATTACTGCTCATTATTTTTGAGGACGAGAGAATGGTCCTGAATATTTAGCTTAAACTGCTGACAATGTTTTTGGAGACACAGATAGAACTTTCCACCATGAGGCAACAAAGTTATCTTCATGGAAGATAGATACCATCCAACAGTAACACTAATCCTACCTGGATTCATAGTTGCTTCTATGAGTTCTTCTACATCCCTGTGGAAGAGGCATTAAATGAACAGCAATTACTGATAAAATACAGCAAGATTGATGTTGTGTTACAAAAAGCATTATCTGTAACTGCTCAACTACTCTCCAGATAGAGCAGATAGATAGATAGATAGATAGATAGATAGATAGACAGACAGACAGACAGATAGACAGATAGATAGATAATAGAGATAGATAGATGGAGATAGACAGACAGATAGATACAGAAGAAGTCCTAACAAGTCCTGAGTTACACATAGACAAATAGATAAAGATAAATAAACAAATAAAGATAAATATGGAAGATAGATAGATGATAGACCGACAGATAGAAGAGGTAGATAGATAGATAAGAGACAGACAGATATGGATAGATAGAAGACAGACAGACAGAGAGAGAGAGATGAAAGGGAAGAAGGAGAGAAGAAAAAGGGGACGGAATGAGGGAAGGGAGTTGGATGAACTACAGAGAGAAACACTAAAGGAAAACACACACAAACACATTAAGTTCCATGTGCCAGAAAGGTGGAATTATTGCTCATTATGTTCTCTTTGCCAAACCAAACTATTGCAATGTTTTCTGACAATTGTTTTCTCTAGCTTATAAATAGATCCTTGTTTTCTCCCTTTACTCACCCCAAATTTTTAAAACTTAATGCATCATTTATTTTGGATGGAGAAAAGAAAAGTATGTATTCACATCTTAGTTAATGATTTACTGAGTCTCAATATTGTAACTTTGGAGATCATCTTTCTAATGTCATCAATTTGTTAATTATAACTTGATCTGGATGAGATTGCTTTAGAATGCTGACGTTTGA
Organism: Pan paniscus; assembly: GCF_029289425.2. Lineage (NCBI taxonomy): Eukaryota > Metazoa > Chordata > Mammalia > Primates > Hominidae > Pan > Pan paniscus. The sequence goes on along the minus strand of NC_073259.2, from coordinate 105,247,501 downwards.
AGAAGAAAAGGAAAAACAGATGTGCTGTGCTTTGGCCTACAGCTTCTCTTAGAAAGCAACTGAGTTCCACATAGCCCAGCTCAGGATCTCCTGTTATGGCAGCTGGGGACCAGCACAGCATATCCATCACTCAGGCAGTTACAGGGATATTAGCTTATATAAAGCTGTGTGGAGTTTCAAATCCAACACTCCCATCACCATTTAATTACCTGCTGTATTATTTTCCCTTGTCGTTGGTAAGACAAAAGCCAACTACAGGCATGTGCTGCGTAATGACATTTCAGTTAACGGACCACATATACAATGGTGGTCCCAGAATATTATAGTACTGTATTTTTACTGTACCATTTCTATGTTTACATATGTTTAGACACACAAATACTCACCCGTGTGTTACAATTGCCTATGGTATTCAGTAGACTAACATCCTGTACAAGTTTGCAGCCTGGGAGCAGTAGGCTATATCATATAGCCTAGGTGCATAGTAGGCTATACCATCTAGGTTCGTGTAAGTATACCCTATGGTGTCTGCACCACGACAAAATCACCTAACAACACTTTTCTCATAATGTATTGCCATTGTTAAGCAATGCATAGACCATACTTCAAAACAGGAAAATTCCTCCCTTTTCAAATAATAGTAAATATGGAAATTTTTAGCACTGTCTTCAACATTGAACATGAATTCCATGAGCATTGAGTGCATAGAGGATGTTATTTCAATTTTATTCTTCGGGTTGTCGTTACCTTCCGAAGAGTTACACATAAACAAAGCATGCAGAACTTATGCATTCAGGCAATCAACATACCCACAAGGACACCAATTTCAGGAATTTATTCTCTCCCAACAAAGTTGAAGTTAATATTTTTCTTGCAGGTTTGTTTGCTTTTTAATCAAAACACAGTAAACAGCAAATGAAAATGATAATTTTCTATGGACCCGCTATATTTTTAAAAAAGCAACTACACATTGGCTGTGATTAAGTGAAGACAAAACTACATGCTGCGGTAGTTGAAATACTTCTGGAATTTATTAACTTCAGCATACATGCTAGGGCCAAATGAGCTTCTTTAATTTCCATAATGAAATTGTTTTTGTAAAGTTAAAAATACTGTAATGAGGCCAAAACGGTGTGCTTTCAGGGGGCTCCCATGGTGAAACAAATGAGATTTTAGCTTCTCTAATTGGGCATACTGCAAGCTGGCTTGATGCTGTCCTCAACACAGGGTGTTTGTTATCCTAACAAAAAAAGGGGTCTACAGCTGTCAGCATAATGCTATATGGCTTTTCAGAAGCCAAGCTATCAGGAGGAAGACGGCTGCTCTCTGGCTGGGACCACCCAAAGGGAGAGATCAAGTATTGAACAGCGCTTCTCTTCCCTGATTAAGAAGTTATTCGTAAGGTAATTTGTTTACAGCTATCAAAGGGAGGCTTTGGAAGCAACTGGGGAGAATTCCCAGAATCCTCTGAAAGAATTTTATTTGATTAAGCAATGAATATGGATATTTTCTCTCCTTTTTCTCCCCCCTCTTATGAATTAAATCTCATTACCTGTCAACACAGGCCTTTGGAGTCTTACTGTTTCTGTAGAAAACAAAAGTTAGGCCCATTTTGTTGAGGCAGCTATGCCAAACCCGGCTGGTGAGCCGCCACAGTGGGCACCATGGTAACAGCCTCCAAACCTCTTTGAGCTCTGGAATGGTTTTGATGTAATATTGTCTTCATTTATTTTTAACCATTACTTTCAACTACAAAGAGAAGTAAAATAGAAGGCTACAATCGAATTAATTTTTAGCCACCAGAAGTAAGTCAGTAACTGTATTTTCCCAGTTTGTAATAGGTATTCAGTTTTAGATGTAAGTATTCAACAGGATCCAGAAAAATGAATAATTTTGCTGTAAACTTCTACACTATTTAGTTTCATTTACTTGATGCTAGACAAGTGAACGACTGGTATACTATCAAAATATATAAAAAGTTAATAGCGTATTCACCAAATGAATTCAAATATCCTAAATCTAATTATTCAAGAGAATAAATATTTAAAGGATAATGCAAGCTGCTATCATAGGCTATAATGAAACATTGCAGTAGTGAAATGTGCACTTCCAACAGCATAGTTCCAAGTGTTTTCTTTTCTTTTTTACTTTTCTAGAAGAGAATATTATAAATCATCACACAGGAATTAGATGATACAGATTATATTATAGTAAAACTTTCTCCCCTTGCCCCTAATAGCTTCTACTTTATACTAATTTTATTGTTTCTAATATGTTCAAAACATTAAACAATCCCATTTTAATAAAACAAAAGGATGTTACTTACTATTCTTACTTTTCATTGGCCTTATTTTACATTTCTAACTTTTTCAGTCATCTTTCAAACACCAGCCATTTCAAGGAATCTAAACAATTCTATCTTTTTAAGATAAGTTTAAATATAAAAGATACTCTTTGGGAGAAAAATCTGTCATTTAACATTTTGTAAATACCGAATCTATGTAAAAATGAACTGATTCTTTATGTGCATATATTTTGCAAATAAAAGGAACAAAATAAAAGTATTGCTTCAGAGTGATGACACTGAAAACCATTTATGGACCAACAATACATGATTATTTTATAAAAAATACAAATTCTGAAATTTTGAGACAACAACAAACTTAGTGATTAAAAGCATAAATTCTGAAATGTAAGAGATCTGGGTTGCAATCTCAAGTCACTTTCATTAATTGTATGGCCTTGGATACTTTAACCCTTTAAGCTTTGGTTTCCTGATGTGTAAAGTGGGGAATCATAAAAGTATCTACCTCACTGAGCTGCTCTGTCAAATATCATCATGCGCATTGACATAGCGCCTGCACATTAAGCTGTCAATAAGCTTACGTGATAAGGATGAAGTGATGAAGAAATTAATAATAATGACATAGAAACCAAGTATTTTGCACCACAAAAATTCTATGTTTGAATCTACCAGTGACTAGAAGCCAGAGCACATACACATGTAAAATATATTTTGTCATTATATTGCTTTATGAAAACATATAGTGTTTTAGGTGGGAGGAATATAAAATGCATCAGTGTTAGAGACAGAAGTCAGCTGCAGAAGGTGGAGTTCGGAGACTTTTCTAATTGGAAGGAAGAGATGAGGAGATGAGACAATGGTGCAGCCAAAGATGTCTCAGACAGCCCCAGAAAAATTTCTAATATTAAAAATGACTAGAGTCGAACTTGGCTATTGAATGACAATAATCATTCAAGAGAGAATTTCAAAGAGTAGTGACTAGCCTTCTATCATTGGAGCTGTCCAAACTAGAGCCATCTGCATTAATATTTCTTGGAGAAAACCGACTGGTAGAAAGAAGGATTGTAGTTTAATTTGTTAATGGAAGTCTACCAAACAAACTGTGAATCTTCATACCAAACATGCCAAAAAAAATATAGCTTTCCAAGCTTTGAGAGGCTTCATGAATCCCAAGTGAGAAATTACACTCCTCTCCTATACCAAAAGTATTTGCATGTCCTCTAGATATTCTGCTTCTCATAGTATTTGGCTAAGTCCTACTTTATGATGAATATTTCATATGATTGCAAAAATTGCTATATGTGAAGACAAAAACATTGGTGAGATTAAACTGAATTATTTAGCTTAAATGTGTTATAAAATTCAATGAACAATACTCGTTAATAACATCAATCTATACACTGTCTAGCCCTTAAAGTCACTATTTTGTATTAGATCAGAATATCTATTTTATAGTCATTGAAATGGTTTTCTAAACCATTTATATCAATAGGTGATAATAAGAAATTCATTTTGTAGTCTGAAATCCCTTATGGTATGTGAATACCTCAATTCACTAACAGATCGTTTTCTTTTAAAATATGAATATATGTGTATTCGTATGTGTGTGATATATATGTAGATTTTAAAATTCTGTGTATTTATATATATTTAAAGGTTATATATATATATATATATATATATACACACACACACTCTTAGGAAAGAATATTTACCCAATTATATTTTCAGAATGAATTTTCAATTGTGCAAAACCTTTTGCAACATCTCCACTCATCTCAGACATGAATACTGTAACATGTATGGGCATAGCTGAGGCAAATTTATCATGACAGCAACCAAATAATAAATCTGTATCTCTATAACCAGTTCCATTTCCGAATAATTTCTCTGTCGCACATTATTTTAGTCTGGCAGATTGCTTCATTCTTCTTTTTTTCTTTCCTTTACTTTGGGGTTAAACTGCACTTTCAAATTCACATTATTTTGCAGATAGCATGTCACCTTCATTTAAGTTGCTATAGCTGGCATTTCTTTTCTATCAGCTGAAGCAGTTAATTTACTTGCATTGACCAGCCACAGTGTAATCTACCACCTGATAGTTGTGTTCTTCTTGGGCCACCAAAGACTTAAAAGATGAAGAAGAAGACTTACTTTTTGCAGTTTCATAGTTTGAATTCTTATTATATTATTTGATTTTAAATTCTTTGATTTGCTGAGGAACTCTGACTGGATGGGGTGTAATTTTTTTTTTTTTAAAGCAAATCACATTATCCATCTGTGTTGTGTTTCATATAGGAGGTCAGACCATGTTGTAACTGAGGCAGCAATACTGAAATTTCGAACACAGTGAGATATAAGTCATGTGCATCTTTAAGAGCTCTGGACAAATTATTTGTTCATATACAGGCAGGTTATTCCAAATAAAATAATTTTTGTCTTTGACGTTACTAAAAGAGCAGAAAACTTTGTAGGAGGAGCAAAAACCAAATATTATGCAACTCTAAAACAGACGTATTCAAAGTGTTCACATGCCAGCAATTTAATATTGTAAAGCTAAAATGGAAATTTTTTTTAACTCACTAAGTCATACCAAAAGTAAATATTTCTGTTAATCCAAAAATGTTAGACAATTTAAACCTGCTAAAGTTGAATTTCACAGCTATTTTAGTCTTCTGTAAATAATTACTATTTCCACTTTTCTCTAGACAATTATAATACCAGAAAATGCTAATTCATACTTATCAAGATAAGATAGAGCTAGAAACCAGAAACGTTCTCTTCAGTCTGTTACTTTATTTTGGGCTAAGAGACTGCAGTTTTGACAGTGGGGCCATCTGCTACTAACTTTTCTCCTCATCATGATGCCAGTCCAGTCAAAAGCAATTAAACCTGTTTTGCCATTATAATATGTAGATAATGATGATAAATTATAGATTTAAAATGAGTCTCAAATTATGCATACGCTAGGTATTTTCCTTACAGCTACTGATGTAAAAGATATTCCTGTACTTGTGAAATTTTTCAGCTATTTTATTAATGATGTTAGCTCTATAATGAGCTACTTACCAGGGTATTTTGCAGGCACAGAGCCTAGTAGTCATTATAAATCTATTTATATCCCAGCAAGATGTTTCAAATGGAGAGTGGAGCCCTAACATTCTGCATCGCTGTTGAACAAAATATATAGCACATACGGCTCCAACTTGCTATGTTTTATTATGTCACATAATCAATAAAACACATAAATACCACAAATAAAAAGTAGCAGGAAGAAAATTCTATGGCTCCAGCACAACATGGGGTTATATAGCAGAGAGAAGATGACGCCTAATGATTTCTAGGAACAGATACAAACCTATCATTCTTGGGACAAGCCATATATTATCTCTGATTTTCATCAGAAATATTTGGACTCCTTTCAAGGTAGAAACCATGAATAGTCAATGTGCCAAAATGATAATATCAGTCCTTTTTTGGATTGGGGATTGCCAAATTGGACAACTGTACTGTTTGTTTGGTTTGGCTTTACAAATTTGCAGCTAGTATAATTATTGTTTCAGAAAATTTATTACAATTTTGTTTCCATCTTTTATTTATTTCAAAAAATAAAAAACAAGAAAAGCAGTCAGTGTTTGGAATATCTCAGGAAATGTCATTCAGATACACTCTGTCATGGTGTCCCATGTCGCATTACAGCTATTTAAGATACCACACTCCTACCGCAGGTAACTAATGTGGCTTTGCTAATTGAGTCACAGAACCGAAGCGCTCCTTGTACTGTTTCCTACCATTATTTTCTCTAGCAAAAAACCATTTCGTATAGTAAACAGGTATTAATTATGAATAGCCAACTTTCTAGTTCTGTTTTATCATCAAAACACAGACTAATGATTACGGGGAGAGAGAAAGAAACAATTTTGTTGGAAAGAAAAGAAACTCTTAGCAACATTGGAAAATGTTCTGCCTAGCAGTAGTTCATTACAGCCTATCTTTTTCATTACTATGTAACACTCATAAATAAGTCAGGGGGAGGAGGAACGTGGCCACATGAGAAACTCACCAATTATATTTGCCACAATGCTATATAAATGGAATCAGTCTATTGATATTTTAATAGGCCTTCTCATGAGCTATATTGAAAACAGGAATCTCAGTTGCAGCTAATCATCCATTTGCAGACAAAGACATTATTCATCACGACTTACACAAGCACCCACCTCAATCTCACACCATTCTACAAATCGCCATTTCAGGTCTTACCTTAGTATCCTAGGGTGCTTCCCCAGACACATGCAAATAGCAGGCACTTATCCAAGACCCACAAACCCCCAACGATAGAAATCAAGAGCATATGTTTAGTTTTGTTTTTTCCCCTTTCACTTTTTCACTTTCCTTGATAGTGAGGCACCTTTTGGTAAGGGTAGTTTTACAGTATGGGAGCTGTGTGGTCAAAATCTTACCTTGGAGAAAATATTTCAAGTTTTAGAAAAACAATGAGGTTGCTTTCCCTCAGTTTCCCCATCTGTTTAGTAAAATGTGTGTTATGAGTTAATGTATGCAAACGATGACTGAAAAAAGTATTCATTATACCAGAAAATAGCTATTGCAATGAACAACTTAAACATTCTGACATTGGCCTTAGCATGGAAAGCGAAGAGTGGGAAGGTAATAAGAGAGGAAACTAAAATAGAAGAGAAGAGGGAATAACAAGGAGGGAAATGGAGGCAATTTCAAATAATATAAAGAATATGGAATAAAACCCTTGTTTACAACTCTGACAGACGACTATGCATAGAGGAAGCCTAGAGCTCAGAAGTTTCTCTAAAGTTCGACTTGGGGAAGAGCAGTGAATATGATAGAAACAGCTTTGGAACCTCTCAACTCCAAGTATAGCTCTCGCTCCACCAGCTGTGTGATCTCATTTCTTTATCCCAGAACCTCTGTTTCTTCATCTGTCAAGTGGATAAATCCAGCTACCACATAGAATTGCTATGAAGATTAAATAAATATCACATAAAAGTATCGATCATGTCTCTTGCACAATGTTAGGTGCTAATAACTGGGACTTGTCAGGGTTACCTCTTCTACTCAGCATTTAATTCAGTTAAAAATATTTTTCCTGATTATAAAAATTGTACATAATCATCATGGGAAATATTGTCTTCTTGTTTCTTTCATCATAAAATATGCTTTCAGAGACCTCCACTTCTGGGCAACCAGGGGTTCATAGTCTCCACACTGTGGAGATGCTAAACCTTGATACGAATCACCTGGGGCATTTAAAAACAAATAAGGCAGGAGCCTCTGCTTAATTGATCTGTTGTACCGACTGGGCTTCAAGATTTTCAAAAGCTACCCAGGCGATTCTAATGTGCAGTTGAGGTTGAGCCCAGGGCTTCATCATGTGTGTAGGTGGAGATAGGCTAGCAAGCAGAGGTGGGTGAGTCATGGTTAAGACTAAGCTTTCTGGTGAGCAGAAAGACTTAGTTCCTATTTTTAAAGAATCCCTTAAGGAGTGAAAACATTTTCTACTCTGTCTGGGAGGATGAGTGGCATTTGGTACATGGTATCTTTTAAAAATGTCCAAAACCAGCTAAATAAATATAATGCATTCCACTTTACCCATTTGGCCCCTTCATTCTCATTAACAGCTGCCAATATGTTGCCATATTTTTATTTCCCTTGGCAGAGAAGGCAAATTGTTCCCTAAAGAGGATGTGCCAATCAAGAGGATGACAAAGACAGCACGTGGGCCCTCAGTGTCCTTCTTTTTGTTCCCCAGAGGGTCCAGCATTTCCGCTCCTGGGTCACATATCTATCCCCACATTTGGTTTCTTCAACTTTGACATCAGGCTGCCCTGTCTTTTCACAATTAATTTTTTTTTCAAAATCCTGGGAATGCAAAGTTTTGTTTCACACTCTATAATGATAAATGCGTAGTTCTTCATTGGAACTGTACTTTTTAAATGCTTCTTCAACAAATGTTTTAGTCAAATATTTTTCTAGAAATTAAAAGGTGACTTGACTAAATTTAGACTCAAACCTGTCTTAACTGACTTACCTGAAAGTTACATTGTGTTCCAGAAAGTCTGTTAATTCTTCCAACCCTCCATTTAGGGGCAAATTAAGCCACCCACCCACTCTTTTCATCAAGTTCATGAAAATACTGCATTGGCCGGGCACGGTGGCTCACGCCTGTAATCCCAGCACTTTGGGAGGCCAAGGCAGGTGGATCACCTGAGGTCAGGTGTTTGAGACCAGTCTGGCCAACACGGTGAAACCCTGTCTCTACTAAAAATACAAAAAATTAGTGGAGCGTGGTGGCAGGCGCCTGTAATCCCAGCTACTCAGGAGACTGAGGCCAGAGAAACGCTGGAACCTGGGAGGCGGAGGTTGCGGTGAGCCAAGATCGCGCCATTGCACTCCAGCCTGGGCAACGAGAGCGAGACTCTGTCTCAAAAAACAAAACAAAACAAGACAAAAACAAAAGAAAAAAAAGAAATAAAAAAAAAATACTGCGTTTTGTTACGTCCTCTGCACAGTTCTGCAGTAGCGGTTAACTGATAAACACTAATTCATCTGCCAGTGCTGTTGACATTAGTCAATTATGCTAGTGCCAAACATAGTTAGCAGTGGAAACATGTTTTATGAATTGCTATTATATCAAAATAGCCATATTGATTTCAACTCCATTTTACTAAGAAAGGCAGAAAAGGGTTTCCCAAGAAGAAAGCGAGAGAGAAAGAAGCAAGGGATTCATCCCTAGTTTTGGGTTTTTGTTTTGTTTTTTTTAATTTTTGCCTTGGAGCATACCAATTTAGAACTGATGGTTGGATCTTACCCTGCTCTCAATACAGCTTTAAAAAAAAGATGTAGAACCAATTTAAACAGGTAGGGAAAGTCTATTGGTCTGTTACTGTGGCAACAGTCATCCCCAAGACACAGCATAACTAATAAGTTAACTAGATGCACCTAGTCCCAACCATCCAGCATAAGCCATAAAACTGAACTGCTGAGAATCACTGGCAACTTTGCCGAGGGAAGAATGGTGCAAACTGGTACACCAGGGAAGCAGATAATCCAATTTAGAAGTGCAGATTCTCATTTCAGTTTCATTGGCATGTTCATTTTGAACTAAAGGGATCTGAGCAGTAATTCTATAAACAACCAGCACTTAGAAATCAGAGGCAACAAGATTCTCTAGAGGTATAATTGCTTTTAAACCAGGCAACCTGAAATCGTGTCTGCCTGGTGTAGCAGGGAAAAAGGATGGGGTGGGGTGGGGGAATATCAGCTGAAAAAATTGGTAGCTGGCCAAAGGACCGCAAGCCAGCCATGGCTTGGGTATCTCAATATGCTTAATAATGTAACTCAATTCGATAAAATTCAACCAGGATTTTTGAAGGGCTCACAATTGTATAAGGCACTTTACATTTTATACAAACCGAATGTTGTAACTGAAGCCATAGTTTGTAATATTAGGAGAACTAATTATAAAAATAAGACAGACCTGATGAAAATCACAGCTCTGCCAGCTTACCATCTATAGCTGTGAAAACTTTGGTAGGAAACATGACCTCTCTAATCCCAGTTACATCATCTCAAAAGTGGTGACAATAGTTGTATCTACTTCATAAGTTATGAGTATTAAAGGAATATAGTTCATGTGTTTATCAAACTTGTCAATATATTTTAGCCCTCAATATTAGCAACCTTTTATTTATCTATCATTTTTGTTGCTATTTTGAATAACAAAGACCATATTGACCACAAAAATATATATACAGGCTTTGTCACCAAAAGAAAAATCTTCCAACAAAAGGGAAAAATGGTATGTAGAATTATCCTTCCTGTTTATTTTGAGGTTGAGAGCTATAAGCAGTTAGCAACATTCAGAGACCTGAATATCTAAAGAAGAGTACTGAAATTAAGAAAGGTTGTTAATATGAGCAAAATACCTATAATAAAAGTAAACCACTCTAACCAGGCCTTTGCCCCTCTCCTCCACCTTGTCAATTCAAGGTGACCAGAGCCCACCACGTGGCAGCAAGTGGCACGCTCACCATGCCCCGCTCCATACTGCCCTTTCTGCTCTTGGCTCCAGCATACCACATCCTGCTCACTTCCCTTTTATGTCAGTGGCCACATCTCAGTTGGTTTCTCATCTCTTCACTATCTTTAAAAATTTACAGTGCCACAGGGCTCAATCCTTGGCCCTCTTCTTCATCTATCTCACTTCTCCAGGAATCTCATCCAGTCTCATGGATTTAAACATCATGTATGGCTGGGTGCAGTGGCTCATGCCTATAATCCCAGCACTTCAGCAGGCTGAGACAGGAGGATTGCTTGAGCCCAGGAGTTTGAGATCAGGTTGGGCAACATGGCAAGACACCATCTCTACCAAAAAATAAATAAATAAATAAATAAATAAAAATTAGCTGGGCATGGTGTTGTGCACACATAGTTCCAGCTACTCTGCTTGGGAGGCTGAGGCAAGAGGATCCCTTGGGCCCAGGAGTTTAAGGCTGCAGTGAGCTGTGATTGCACCACTGCACTTCAGCCTGGGAAATAGAGCAAGACCCCATCTTTAAAAGTAATAAAAATTTAAAAATCATGTATATGCTGATACCTCTCCCATTGATATCGCTAGCCTTAACTCCCCTGAACAAGACTGCCCATTCAATGCTCCACCTTGGCATCTAAAACACATCTCAAACTCAGTATATCTAAACAAAACTGAACTTCTCCCAGGCCCACAAAACTTGTTCTAGTCTTGTCCATTACAGTTCATGCAAATTTCATCCTTAGAGGAACCTTTAACCCTGCTTTTCTTTCACTCTCCACATCCAATCTTTTCAGAAATTCTGTAGTCTCTACATTGAAAATACGTCCAGAATCAAACCACTTCTCACAATCTCCACTGTTATCACTCTTATGAAAGCCCCAGTACCTCTCACCTGGATAGCTGTGTTAGCCTCTTAATAGCCCCCTCACTCCCCTACAGTTTGTTTGCACCACAACAGAGGGATCTTTTTCAAATATAAGGCAGATCATGGCATTCTTCTGCTCAAAGCCCTGCAAGACCTTCCTATTTTGTTCAAATGGTAGGATCCTACACGATCTAACCCCTGTTACTCTCTAACCTCACCTCCTAATATTTACCTCCGAATTTATTTCCCTCCAGCCTCACTGGTTTTCTTGTCATTTCTAGAAAGTTACAGGCATGTTTTTTGAGACCCCCACTTTATTCCCACTCTCTATCCCATGCATGAATCAGAAGACAATGACTTTATCCTCAAATGCAGGGGTAGATCCTGACTAATATAAACCAATCAGATAATGCTACTTTGCCTGGTGACAGTTTACCTAGCGAGGTAAACTGCTCCAGTCAGACTGAAGGAAAGGATTTTTGTTCCACACTTCAAGGATGAGTTTCTCTCTTACTTGAACAATTAAGCTCAGATTGCCACTGGCAGCAACCTTGCAACCACAAAGAGGAAGCCAATTCCTTCCTAGGAAGCCAGTTGCAAGGACCCCAGATTAGACAGACAGAACCAGGTTTTCAATATTATCTCTGAGCCCTGATCATACTATGACTGGAACAAGCCTGTCTTAGTTCATCTAGGCTGCTATAACAAAATCCCATATAGGGAGTGGCTTATAAACATTAGACACGTATTTCAGTCCTGGAGGCTGGGGAATCCAAGATCAAGTTCCTGGAAAATTTGCCGTGTAAGGGCCTGCTTCCTGTTCATAGGTGGCACCTTTTAGCTGTACCCTCGTATGGTGAAAGGGGAAAGAGGTCTCTCCTGATCCTCCTTTTTTTATTTCGAGACAGAGTCTCACTCTGTCACCAGGCTGGAGTGCAGTGACATCATCTCGGCTCATTGCAATCTCAGACTCCTGGGTTCAAGTGATTCCTCTGCCTCAGCCTCCCGAGTAGCTGGGGCTACAAGCATGTACCACCATACCTGGCTAATTTTTTGTGTTTTAGTAAAGACAGGGTTTCACCATGTTGGCCAAGATGGTCTCAATCTTCTGACCTCGTACTCCGCCTGCCTCGGCCTCCCAAATTACTGGGATTACAGGCATGGGCCACCCCAGCTGATCCTCCTTTTTAAGGACACTAACACCATTCATGAGGGCTTTGCCCCATGACCTAATCACGTCACAAAGGTCCCAACTCCTAATGTCATCACCTTAGGGGTGAGGATTTCAGTGTACGAATTTTTTGGGAAAAAAACCATCCAGATCATAGCATAGCCCCATCTGTGGAGCAGTAGTTCTATAATGTAAGAAATGTCTTTAATGCATATGCTAGTTTGAGTCAGGTTTCTGTTACTTGCAGCCAAAAGCATTCTAAAGATATAGGAGTTGATAGAACAAAGATGTCACACATGAAAAGTAAGACATAGGTTTGAACCAATCATGCCTGCTAAATTTCACATACTTAGACCTTGACTTCTGCATGATTTGACATCTATAACATGGGAATTTAATTCATACACCATGTAGTATTTTAACAATTAAATGAAATTCTATTATTCATAAAACACATCTGTTCATTCACAACATTTTATACTTGAGCGCTTTATCCTGAAGCACCAGGTAAATATCTTAGAAATTAAAATATTTAATTTAATATCCCAGCAATGATGTATGACAACATGTGTGAAGTATTACCAATCAGAGAGGCTCACCCAAGCTTTGGTGTCCAGGGTTTTTTCTGGGGGTCAGTTCTGTATGTGTGGAGCACCCATGTGACCAACCTTAGATACTCAGTCTCCAGCCCCTACCTCCTCAGAGGACAAATTGATGAAATATGGCCCAGGGCTCAGGTCAGCAAAAATAGGCCTGCGCCATAAATCACATGGTTAGCATACACTATCTGGTGTGGCAACTGAGACTGAGAAGCTATGGTTTATCTTAGTGAAGTCATCAATTACTCCTGTTAAAAGAAAAACTTCAGCCAAATTAAATGTAAGGGAGTTTAATTGCACAATAAACGATTCATGAATCAGCAAGCCCCCAGAATCACAGCAGATTCAGAGAGCTTCCAGGGATGCTTCATGGTCAGAACAAATTTATAGACAAAAAAAGGGAAATGATGTACAGAAATCAGAAGTGAGGTACAGAAGCAGCTGGATTAGTTACAGGTTGGCGTTTGCCTTAATTGAACACAGTTTGAACACTCAGCAGTGTATGAGTGGTTGAAGTTATGGCTGCTGGGATTGGCCACGACTCAGCTACTGTTACAGGCGCATACTCCTAAGTTAGGTTTTCAAACTTGTCTGCCTGTTAAACTAGATTACGGTTCATCCACAAGGAGTCCTTCTCAGGCCATATTTAGTTTGCTTTAACACTCCTTTCTTTCTCCCTTCACATTCCATATCCATTCCATCTGGAAATCCTGCAGTTCCACCTTTGAGACTGATATAGATTGTGACCCCTCCTAACCACTCCACGGCCATCACCAGAATCCCAGTCTGAGCCACCAACATAGTTGAGTAGGATTATTACAATAGCCTCCCATCTCATCTCCTTGCCCTATAAAGTCTATTTTCCTCACAGAAACCAGAGAAATCCTTCGAAAAGATAATTTGGATCATATTACTCCTCAAGACCCTCCAAAGTCTTCCCCATGTGTCCTGGAGTAACCATCTAGCCCCACTCCTTCCATGATCTCACACCCTCCTCACTCCCCTCCTCACCCTGCTTCAGCCCTACTGGGTTCCTTGTTCTTCCTTGAGCACCAGACAAGCTCCCCGCTTCTGGCCTTTATACCCACTGTTTCTGTGAATGGAATGCTTTCTCAAGACATCCATTTGATTTCCTCCCTCATTCCCTCTAGTCTCTGCTCAAATATCACCTTATCAGTGGGACCTGCCCTCATTATCTCATTTAAAACACCAAGCTCCTTGTCCCCATCTCTCTCTGCCTCCCTACTTGCTTTATTTTGCCTCCTAACATTTGATGTATAATATATTTATTAACATTTATGTTTATTATCTACCTCCCCCAGCTACAGTGGAAGCTCCCTGAGGGCAGAAAAATTGGTTGAAACACTGCTTTCTCCCCAGTACCTAGAATAGGCATGGGCACATGGTAGACACTCAAGTTGTTGAAGAAGAAGAAATAAAGCCAAGTCGAGGTGCCAGGATACAGTACTGGTTGTGTTGCATTACATGTATTTGTTTGCACAGTCAGAGTTTCAGGCCTTGGGAGAAAGAGCCCTGTCCCCAGTGTGTAGTAAAGTGTTCATTCAGCAGGCTTGGAGTGTTTAAACCCTAAACATTCCAGAGGAAGACCTGGCCCTTAACCAGCGCCTGGGAGAGAAGATCTTAGCATGTCCTGCTTGATAAGTGTGTCTTTGTGTACCTCAGGCCTCAGACCCTACCAGACAGTGTATGCTAACAATGCTATTTGTGAATGCCTGTTTTTGCTGTCCTGAGTTCCAGGCCACCCTGCATTAATTTGTCCTCTGAGGATGTGAGGGATAGAGACTGAGTATCTACGGTCAGCTATATGGGCTCTCCACACCTACAGAACTGATCCCCGATAAAATCCCTGGACACCAAGGCCTGGGTGAGCCTCCCTCGTTGGTAATACTTCACACATGTTGTCACACACCATTGCCGGGAGAATTAAGCCCTATCTGTGTGATTCCACTGAGAAAGGACAACTGGAAGCTTGAGCTGGTCTCTCCTGGACTCTGTCCTATGTGTCTTTTTCATTTGCTGATTTTCATCTGTATTCTTCTGCTGTAGTAAGCCCTTAACATATATGTAACAGCTTTTCTGAATTCTGAATTCGAGTCCTTCTGGTGAATCATCCAATCTGAGGGGAGCCCTGGGGACCACCAACCCACCCAGCATTTAGCATGGTATCTGGCACACAAGTGTGCAATAAAGGTCAATTGGGTGACTAAATGAATGAACAAATGAACTGAGACAAGGGATCGATGGCATGTTAACCAGCCATCCTTATTCTTCTTTTCTCTCCACTCTTTCATTTGGCCTTTCCCAATACACATTTCCTTTCTTCTCCCACTCTAATTTCAAATACTAGATCTGACTGCTGTCTCGTAAAACAGCAGCCCTTAAAACTGTCACAAAACATAAGAACGGTTGACAGAAAGGTAAGATTTAGAGATCAAGACCATTTGGGTAAACAGGCTCTGCCTCTGCAGATCGCCTTTCAGGCCAGTGTTCTGCATGGGATAATTTGTTTTGCTGCCTGATTTCTGCCCTTTGACCTGGCTTGAACCCAACTCAGGAATGCATCCACCAAGATCTGGCTCCAGCTTTCCCTTGCTGTTCCTCACTGAATCAATAATAAGAGAACCTTCTTTGTTTGCTTGGGATTTGACAGCCTAGTGACAGACAGGACAGAAAAGCAGCCACGGCCTTAGTGTGGCTGCACCATGCTCATGTATGATGACACGTGTATGTGTGAGATTTAATGATGGATGATAACATTCAAGGTCTTGCGTGGGTTTCCTCTAGCTCACTTCACTGGCATCTGTCATTTTAATAGTCACCAAGGAAGAAAAAATATGGTTCTCATTAATACTCTGAATTTGACCTTCCACTCATCTTGAATGGAAGTTCATTTACAATCTGGAATGCAATTGTGCCTATAAAAGAGTAGAGATGTCCTCTTTCCTGATATTACTTAATTGTTCTCATAGAGAACAAAATGGAAAGGAATAAAGTTAGGGCTGAAGTAAGACAGGGTTACCATGCTCAAAATAAGGAAACTATGAGATATCCTGCTAGGCTGGATATTAAGGCAAAACTGTCTCATGAAATCACTTCTTTAAAGGGAAAAAAACCATAAAAATAACCTATAATCAGAACTTGCCAGAACTAGGAAAAATCAAGCCTATGGGGTCTTGCTCTGTCACCCAGGCTGGAGTAAAGTGGCACAATCATAGCTTACAGCAGCCTTGATCTCCTGGGCTCAAGCAATCTTCCCACCTCAGTCTTCCAAGTAGTTGGGATACTAAAGGCATGCACCCCCACTCCCTACTAAGCCTAGTGGTTCTGAGCTGCCTGGCAACCTAATAAAAATTGAGCAGAGTTTGTTTCTGTTACTTGCAACCAAAGAAACGAAAATAATAGGTACTCTATACAACTTTTTTTTTGAGACGAAGTCTCACTCTGTCACCAGGCTGGAGTGCAGTGGCGCTACCTCGGCTGACTGCAACCTCCAGCTCCCTAGTTCAAGTGATTCTCCTGCCTAGCCTCCTGAGTAGCTAGGACTACAGGCACAGGCCACCATGCCCAGCTAATTTTTTTTTTTTTAATAGAGATGGGGTTTCACCATTTTGGCCATGATGGTCTCGATCTCCTGACCTCATGATCCGCCTGCCTCGGTCTCCCAAAGTGCTGGGATTACAGGCGTGATATACAACTTTTTAAAAAGATAAATCCACACAAGAATCTGTCATAGAATGGTTCAACAGGGGTTCCACAGATATTTCTAAAAGTCTCCAGTGTAATAGTAATCATTGCAGTAAAGTAATCATACCCCAGTGATATTTGCCTCAGAAGACAGGACAAAGTATTCATTGTAAAGCAAATGAATAATGCAAACAAAGGTAAAATTTGCTCTGCTTTAGCATGAAAACCAGCAAACTTTCATATACTCATAAAACAATTCTGTGTAGGGTGGACGGATTGATTCAAAAAGCACTTTCACTTCATGTACTTGAATGTGACATAGAATTTCTTTACAAAGCCTATAATTCTGATTTTATACTTAAAAAAATTGGACTAGACTTCCCCTCGATTGAGAACAATAAGCCCAGTTTAATGATCCTTAGAATTAATTTAAAGAGAGTATAGAGCACATTGCTGGTCTTACATAATATCTTTATTTTCTTTGCCAAAAGGTGTTGACTTTGATGCAATCATTCAGACATTTTAAAAAGATATTTATTAAACATGTACTCTAGGTACAGCAGAGTATGATGTCTTATGAGCCATACAGTCTCTACCTTAATGAGTTTCTAATTTAATTGAGAGGCTAAGGCATTTACAGGCCCATGAAAAATTAAGTTTAAAGAAGCAAAATAGCAATAAGACACAGGAGATTACTCAAAAAGAGAATCAAACCCAGGCCCTACATCAAAGTGGCTCATAACATAGTTAGAGAAACAAGACAGTTAAAAACAGATCTATATTAGAATGGAGCCCATGCTATACCAGCAATATAAAAAAGTGATCTGGGGAACAGAAGAGGGAGCCACTAATTCTGTCTCACATGTCCATGAAGGCTTCATAGAGGAGTTACAACTAATATGGAACTTGCTGGATAAGCATGATTTAATATGGCAGGGATGAGGAGAACAGCATTCTAGCCTGAGGGAATTATAAGAACAAAATTTAAACAGACTCATCTATCCAAGGGAGTGGTGACTAGGCAAATGTGCATGGAGCGTGAGTTATATGGAGGATGAAGAGTCAGGTGAGGCCATGCTAGCAGGTTTGTACTTAAAGGTAATGAATGAAAAATCAAGTGCTGGTGTTTTTAGAAACAACATGATGTAATTTGCATTTTATAAAGATCATTCCAGCAACTATGTAGAAGACAGATTAAAGGGAGAAGAAATCAGAAGAACTTATATTTCATCCATCCATATGCCCATCCATACACTCTGTGGAGGATTAAATAATGGCAGCTGGTGTTTCATCCTTTAGGATGGAGGCTGCAAACTCATGAGCCTTGGACAGAGCTAAACTTCTGCTATGTTTAGCACAGCTGTATTTTATTTGATTGTTTGTTTTAATTTGATCCAAAGTTTAAAATGAAGAGATTTCCCATAGAAACCTAAATGTTCCCTTTCACTGAAAAATTAGATCTGGCAAAACTGGTCCCACATTTTCAGCCAAAGTAGATTATTGAATGAACCCCTGAATGAGAGGCATTAGTAACAATTTTCATAGTCTCCATCATTTCTAGTTTGTCACTGATGTTGAAGCCAAGTGTAAATGACCACAGTCAGTGTACTTCCACTGCTTATTCTTACAGTAGAGAACACTGTCTTTGTACCTATGTAATTAGAAAAAGTGAGAAAGTTAGAGATAGATAACAGAGCATCTCATTTCAAGAAAAATAGGAGATAGCATGTTTCATTCAGAAACATGAACTGTCCCATGGTTTCAGTACAAATACATTGTCTGTGTTGGAAGAATAGCTTAAGATGCTCATTTGCTTATATCATTTCACCATGCTCATCTATGTTACCTGCCTTGCAATTAAATGTCCAATCCCAAAGAAAGGAGAGGTTTAGGGTAGACCTTCCTGAGAAGGTGCCATTTGAACTGAGAGCAAAATCATGAATAGAAGCTAGCTTTATATAGGTTTCTGTCATTGCTTGATATAGTAACTCCAGATTCATCAAAATTTCTATGAGTCAACTTGTGTTTTCCTCCCTTAAGTTGATTCTAGTATGCTAAGGAGCTGTGGTTACTGAGAAGATGTGGCCTGGTACAAGTCACACATTCTTTCAACAGATATTTGTTGAAAATTTACTACTGGGTTCTTGGCATTCTGCTCGATTTTGGAGATATAGTGGCAATCAAGATAGATATGTACTAATGTTTACAATAAAAGCTAAGGAGATAGATAATTACATAATAAATTATAATAATATATAAATGATATATATTATTATATCATTATATGAAATGATAATGTTCAAATTAGAGAACATAGCAAGGGCACCATGTCAATTAGGAATGGTTTTAGCTGCAAGTAAGAGAAAGTCTGATGATGGCTTAAACAAATAGTTATTTTTCTCATAGAATTAGAAATCAGGGGCCGGGCGCGGTGGCTCACGCCTGTAATCCCAGCACTTTGGGAGGCCGAGGCGGGCGGATCACGAGGTCAGGAGATCGAGACCATCCTGGCTAACACGGTGAAACCCCGTCTCTACTAAAAATACAAAAAATTAGCCGGGCGTGGTAGCGGGCGCCTGTAGTCCCAGCTACTCGGGAGGCTGAGGCAGGAGAATGGCGTGAACCCGGGAGGCGGAGCTTGCAGTGAGCCGAGATCGCGCCACTGCAATCCAGCCTGGGCGACAGAGCGAGACTCTGTCTCAAAAAAAAAAAAAAAGAAATCAGGACATAAGCAGCTGCTGGTGTTCATGTAGTGGTTCCAACATGACAAGGCTGATGTTCCTGTGATTTTCTAGGCCTCTCTTTTGTGGTCACATGAAGTATTTATGATGCCTGATGGACAGGAATTGGTTTTAGATATGGGGGAATGGAGAGCAAGAAGCAGGCATGGTACACATCTCTGACCTGGAGAACTTCATGGAAGTGGAGAAATTTCCAGAGATAAGGGCCATGGGAGGAAGAGCAGATTTGTGAAGAAGGGTGAGTTAAACTGAGCCTGAGACATCCAAGAAGAGGTATCAAGGAGGCCACTGGTTAGGCAGGAATCTGGCCTGGAAAAGAGATCTAAGCTGAAATCATAAGCTTGGGAGTTGTTTTGAACACTGAAGGCTTTACCAACCCAATATTTCCTTGTCTGTATTTGAATAACAGAGCTAACTCTCTTTCCTAAAGAGAATGTATTTTACACAGTTCAAATAGAGCTGACATCATCCCCTTACTCCTGCTACCACAGGAATGAACATCTGACCTACACCTGGCCGATCAGAACACTTAACCACTCTAGCCACAAGGATCGGTTCAGGGATGAACCAATCAGAATTCTTCCAGGGAGTGAGGGAAAAAAAACTCTCATTCTTCACTAGGATTGCTAAGTGGACTTGAAGAGACTTTGCCCTAGAGATGACGAGAAGAAATGGACCCCAGATGCTGATGTTTGGGTACAAGGATGCACACTGAGACCTGATGGAAGTAAAGCACTGTACTTCTCCAGTCTGCACACCAAAAGATTATCTTTTTTTAAACCTAAGACTCTTTATGTTGGATTTCTGTCTGTTGAAACCCAAAGAGTATTGACTAATATAAGACCGTCCATATTTAGATGGTGATTAAAGCCATAGAAGCAGATAAGATCACTCAGGGCAAATGTATAGAGTGAAAAAAAAAAAAAGTAGATCTGGCAGAGAGTTCTGAGGATCCCAGACTTTGCAAATGCACAAAGGAGACTAAAAATGGTGGGCCAGAGCTATAGGAGGAGAGCCAGGAGAGAAAGGACAGCAGCTGAGGGAGAGACAGGATCAAGGAAGGAATTCTACTACAACTGAACATATCTAACGCAGTAGGCTCTGTATTGGTCAGGACTCTGGCTTACAATGACAGAAACCTCATTCAAATGGACCGAAGGAACTGGAATGACTCAGTCACGTTAGAGGCTGGTACAGCAGAATCCAGGCACTCCACCATGTCTATAGAAATCCCCTCTTGCCATGCTAAGCTCTGCTTTCAGGCATTCTCTAATCAGGTGCTGGCAAAGTGGTTAAAAGCAGCTTCAGTTTGGCACCCTCAATGGAGGAGGAATGACTCTTTACCATGGGTCCTGCAAAGTCCATGGACTGAGGATGACTTGACCTAAAAAGTGGGAGGTGAGGTGGGTCCTCCCCTTTTGAGCCACACGGATGTAGACTGAGAGTAGTCTCATTCCCACTAGAACAGAAAGTACTGTTAGTAGCTGTGAGACTGAAAAACAAAAGGGGGCAGGGATTTAAAAACACTATAGCCATGGGATTGACAGAACTTTACACCCACTGACCCATTTGAGGGCTGACAGAAGAAAAGAAGTCTAAGGTGGCTTTGAACTTTATAGATTGGCCAAGTGGATAAGGGTAAAGCCATATACTGAGAAATTTGCAGAGAAAAGAAAGTAAAGGCTAACAGCTTAAGAATTCTGATTCGACGTCCTTTGAGGATACTTCCAACTTAACATTTTGTAGTACTAGGGATAAATTATTGGAGCCTCGAAGAACAAAGGGGAGTGGAATAGCATTTGAGTAGGTGACCATTAAAATTCAAGTGGCAGAAATGAGGTTGAGATATTCAAGGCACCACTAGCATCCAGAGAAATTTATTGTAGTTGAATTTGAATATTTACTTTTTTATTTTTATTTATTTATTTGAGACAGAGTCTCGCCCTGTCACCCAGGCGGGAGTGCAGTGGCACAATCTCGGTTCACTGTAACCTCTGCCTCCTGGGTTCAACAATTCCTGTGCCTCAGCCTCCCGAGTAGCTGGGACTGCAGATGCACACCATCACCCCAAGCTAATTTTTGTATTTTTAGTAGAAACGGGGTTTCACCATGTTGGCCAGGCTGGTCTTGAACTCCTGACCTCAAGTGATCCTCCTGCTTCAGCCTCCCAAAGTGCTGGGACTACAGGCATGAGCCACCACACCCAGCAGAATTTGAATATTTATAATGTATAGCTTCCATTTAAGTGGTCACTGAACCTAAGAATCGTGATTCAAAACTGAAAGGAACCACAGGTTATTAGTATAGAACTGATTTTTTAAAATTATTTTTATTTTTATGTTTTTCTTTTTTTTTCTTGAGTTGGGATCTCTCTAGGTTGCCCACCTGGTCTTGAACTCCTGGGCTCATGTGATCCTCCCATCTCAGCCTCTTGAGTAGCTGAGATTACAGGTGCATGCCACCATGCCCAACTCCATTAGTATAAGATCGTGTGAAAAGAACATGAGAGCTGTATCTTGTTCATTAAGTAAAGGGAGCCAGGGCCTTCACACGTCCCTGAGAAACTGGGCCATGAGTGTCCAAGGCTAACATAACTGGGAGACCTGCTCTTAGGCAACATTTAATCAAATATGGTGTTCACGTGCACAGGAGGGAGAGAAGTAAAAGCAGCATTCTGCTTCGCTTTACTTTCATCTTATTCTAAAAATGATTTAATATAAGAATACACCAATATGAATGGAAAAGAGCTTGGTGGAAGGCCTAATATCAAGTGTATTAAAAATGTATGACACACTGTATATTCTCATAGGCACCCTATTCGGGACCTCTACAGCTGATAAAATGACATAAAAATGTGATTAATAATATTGTAAAACCTGTTGATTGGAAAAACTCAGGGACATATGACAGATTGACCCGACTCTGATTTAAGCCAATATCACTGAAATAAACTTTCAGATCCTGAGAAAGAATAATGTCTTGCCTGCAGGACAGAATGCAACATAAGAAAATGCAGTTGTCTTCCGAGGTTTGCTTTCATACATTAAATGCCCTCAGAACATTTTATATCTGAATCTTTATGTCTAGATTCCAAGCATCTAGCCTGGAGCTGCTACTATTTCATTAACCCTTCTAAATCTGTCTTATAATTTTTGATGCAAAATAAAACAATAGAAGAAAGGAAATAAGCCAAGATGCTAATAGTGAAAATTTTTAGGTGATGAGTTTTAGTGATTTTCATTCATTTTTCTTAATGTTACGGCATTTTCCAAGTTTTCTATAAAGATATGTGATTTGGGATAAAAGAAAAGCAAAGTCTACATAAAAAAATTAAGAAGTTAATTTTAAAAAGCATCTTAAAAATAAAAATGTAAATGTTTCTATTAGCTCTAGATTAAAAGGCCACTAAGATTTAAGTGAATCTAATAAGCAACCAATGCACCAGAATGACTTGCATAACCACCATTGTCACTGCACATTCCCAAGGCATGTCAAGCTTCTATTCTTTATTTTGGTTCTTATGCATCTTAAAGGGGACTGTTCATCTGCACATCTCAACTACCCACCCTCTTTTGATTAGATGACTCTACCTTTGGAGTGAGCACCTTTTCTTTTTGCCTCCAAGTGTCTTTTCTTCTGTTACCCATATCCCAAAATCCCTTTAAGAACCAGCCCTACATCCCTTTAAGAACCAGAAAATGAGTTTATAATAGAGTAATTGTGAACACTAGGCTCTAAGAGTAGGCATGTGACTCACTCCTGGCCAGTCAGAAGATCATATTCCTTGGCTACAGGAATTGGTTCAGGAATAGGCAGGTGATTAGTCTTAATTAGCGAGATACAGTAAGATGAAATAAAAAGCTCATGCTCTTTTCTGCTGGACTTTAACCTGGGTAAGCGCATGTCAAGAGCTTTTTGCTGTTGTTTTGCTGGCATATAAAACTGAAGAATGAAACTGGCCTGGAGAAAGACTGTGCCCTCTTTATGTTGTTTGAGCCCCTGGGTCAAGCCCGTCCTGAAGCTTTTCCTACTGTTGTAGGAGCCAATAAATTATTTTTGTGCCTATGTCAGTATAAGTTTTTATCCCTTACAATTGAAATAGTTTCAACTGATAGAACCTTTTCTCTATTTAATACCCTACTCAGGGTTATTGTTACCAGAGGATTTATTTAATTGTACTTGTGTCAGAGGCATTTGAACAAGAGCAACTCCGTCTTGAATAGGGTCTGGGAAAATGAGGCTGAGACCTACTGGGCTACATTCCCAGGAGGTTAGGTATTCTTAGTCACAGGATGAGACAGGAGGTTGGCACAAGATCATAAAGACCTTGCTGATAAAAACAAGTTGCAGTAGTGAAACTGGCCAAATCCCACCAAAACCAAGATGGCCATAAGAGTGACCTTTGGTCATCCTCACTGCTCATTAGCATGCTAAAAGACACTCCCATCAACACCATGACATTTTACAGATGCCATGGCAATGTCCAGAAGTTACCCTACATGGTCTAAAGAGACGGGGAACTCTCAGCTCTGGGAATTGCCCATCCCTTTCCCAGAAAACTCGTGAATAATTCACCCCTTGTTTAGCATATAACCAAGAAATAACTATAAGTATCCTTAGGAGACCAGCAGCTCAAGCCACAGGTCTGCCTATGGAGTAGCCATTCTTCATTCCTTTACTTCCTTAGTAAACTTGCTTTCACTTTATAGACTCGCCTCAAATTCTTTCTTGTGCGAGATCCAAGAACCCTCTCTTGAGGTCTGGATTGGGACCCCATTCCGGTAACACGTGGAAAAGATCAACAGAGTTGTATGGGCAGACTCTTGGAACTACTCCTTTTAATTCATAATCTTTAGAGATTTATGTAACACTTTGCCTTTTAGAGCTTGAGGACCAAATTTTGCACAATGGACATATAAGCACAACTATTAATGCTTATATTACAAATAAATTAATTGTAAAGTTAACTAACATATACAAACATTAATACACATTAACACATTTTTCAAAATGCTTTGGAAAGTCCTAAGCAATGTCTTAACAACAGCTCTTAAGTTTTGAGCAATATACTAAAACCTCAAACAAAGATTCTCAATCTTAAGTTCTCCTTCTATAGCAATTGAAGGTTGAGGAATTTTTGTATGAAGATACAAAAATTTTATCTAGTTTAAGCTCAGTTACTCCCTACTTAAGAGCACCCAGATATAAACAAGGACTACAGGAGAACTTCTATCATGGTTCACAGAAAATGACAATAAACCCACACACTAATTCTGAGGTGACTCTGTGGTAGACGGAGAAGGTTTGAGGAAGAAGAGAATGTATGAATTTTTTTTCTCCTTCCTCCATAGAAGAGGGATTCAGTGACACATGGGAGAAAACTTGAAGGTGAATGAAGTCAGAAAACAGCAATGAATGGCCTTCTCCATCATTGCCAGAGATGATTATTTCGGGCAGTGGGCAGTGGGCAGTGGCCTGCCCTACAGTGCCAATGTGCTTTACTTCCATCTGTTATAAAATTGTCCTAATATAATAATTTTATTTGAACAGGGTACTTTTTGTAACTTTCAGACAAAGGCATGGATAAATATACCAATGGACTGTGTCTGCAATATGAACATACCTCTTAGATGTGAGACTCTTATTCAGTGCACATTCTACATAACTCTATGTAGCAACCCTGTAGGCAAAGATTATGGTAAAAATACCCACATAGTGGACACCAGTCCACTTTGAAACAGTTCAAATCTTTTCTGACCCATCTCTCATATTTCTACCACAGAGAAATGCTTTCACCAATATTGGACATGTTAGATGTGCTCATCCTCTCCTCCTCTGATAACAAGTCACAAAAATGCCAATGCCAGCTGGAGAAAGGAACTAACCATATTTTAATACCTGTCATATGCTGGTAAATATACATATATTCCCTCAGTTTCAAAATTATCTTTTTCTTAACTTTTGTTTTATTACAAAGTCATTTTCTTTAAACCCAAGCAAAACACTAAGGTCTAAAGAAAAACACAAGAGACTTCTTCCTAATCACCATGCTTACTCCTCATAGATAAACAACATTAATAACTTCTTGAGAGTTCTTCCAGGAAGTTTCTATATACTTATGTATCACTAGCAAACAGACAAGTAAAACTTTGTGCATAGGAAATACGAATATTCAGATAAATGGGGTGTTTAGTAATGCGAGAATAAGTATCCATTTCCCCCAGTATGCCACCTGTTAGTCTGAATAGGCAGACCCAGAAAGTCACCTTGAAGGAAACATCTTCATTCTGCAAAGAAAAAGCAGCTGCTCACAGTTATAAGGAAAGCAGACACTCGATGTCCTAGGTTGAGAGTGTAAAAGGACCAATTCATGCATTTATGCTCTAGCAAAAGCCATCCCTATCCTTGGTATGCAGAGTTTGGAGAAGAGGTAGATCAATGTGCAAAAGAACCCTTGTCCTCATTGTCTTCTGGGAAAGAAAGGAATCTACAGTTCAACCTATCCCTTAAGTTAGGGAAACGGGTTGGGTGGCAGGAGGTCCATCAAGAAAGGATATTGAGGCCCCATCAGAAGGGAAAAAGGACACTGGCCCATCACCAGGACCCAAGGGCTTCCATGGACGCACTCCAACAGGGGACACAGCTACCACTGGACTTGTGATTGGGGGAATAATGGCAGAGCCTGTGGGTGCAAACTGAAAATACCTATACCTCCACAGCACAAACATGAGCCATCCCAGCTTCCCGGGATCCTGGAGGAATGAGGCAAACCAGCAGCTGTGGACAAGAGTCACCTGGCTGTCGGTTCCAGGAACAGTCAGTACAACATAGACTGAAAGGGAGAAGCGGTATCAGGACAGGACTGAGCAGCCTCTGCTGTGCTGGCTCCCCCTGGTGCTGGGAGCTGGACTGACGCCCTAGCTTTGAACAGCGTAAACCCTGGGACTCTTACACAATTCATTAGGACAGGTGGACATTTGAGCACTTAGTGGGAAAAAAATCAGAGAAATGGACTATGTGTGTACCAAAATAGTGACACATATCAAACTGTTTACATAAAGATATCAGATATTTTATGTTTATATATGCTTACTGTATGTATGTGTATACATATACACGCAGATATATTCATGTGTGTATGTGACACTTACCATATACTATTCTTCAAGTAGCTATTTCATATCAGAATATACCTTGGGCATCCTTCCTTATCTGTATATCTATCTCATTCCTTTTATTACTACATGTAGTTCCATTGTATAGGTTTATTATCATTTATCTAATTAGTCCTCTATTGAAAGACATCTAAGTTGTCCCTAGTTATTTACCAATACAAATGACATTGAAATAAGTATTCTGTCACATATATTTTTATTTATCAATGAGATAAACTTCTAGAAGTAAAACTGATGGTCAAAGATACATGCATGTAAAAGGATAATAGACATTGCCAAATTGTTTTCTTAAAATTGTTGTATCAATTTATACTCCTATATTAATGGAATATGAATTATTTTCCTATTTTTTTCAAAGTATACAGTATTAAATGTATTATTGTTTTCCACTTTGATGGTGGAAAATATTTCATTTAATACTGTACAGAAATTCTAGGAGATAGAAATTATTTCTGTAATTTTTCCATTGAGAAAACCAAGGCTGAGAAAAGTTGTATAACTTATCATATTGCTAATAAATAGAATAAAGATTCAAGCCCTGATATGTTTGACTTTAAAGCCCACTCATTCATTCATTTAATAGAGATTAACATATTTCAGGTACTGCTCTAAGCATATTACAAACATTTGTGCATTTGATCTTTACATCAAGTCTTTAAGGTAGATGCAATTGATATCCCAGTTTTACAGAGGAGATAACTGTGACACCAAAAAAATAATTTACTTGCCCAAAGTTACATAACTAGTATGTGGCAAAGGTGGGGTTAGAACCTCAGCTGTTTGGCTTCCATTTGCTTTTAACTCAACAGCAACCTCTTTTAAATTATTTTTGTTTTGCAAAGAGAAAAACTCACTTCTGCAAAGGCACTGGCTCTGCATGTCAATGTTTATCAAAAGCATTATAAGGAAATGAGAGTGGACCGAAGAAAACAATTTTGACTGGCTTTAAATGGCTACATATTTTTATATCTATCCATTAGCAACCCTCCCTCTCTCCTTGCCAAATTCTTAACATGACACTATCTCTCAGGGTTTACAATGGGTTTCAATCTTTTCCACACACAGCTCCATTGTGGTCACATATTTTGCGATACAAATTTAATCACTTAGGTGTGAGTACCAGATCTGCAACATCCTTTATCCCCTAAGCTGCTCTAAATATTATGGGCAGGTGTAACCCTGACTTGTATTGGTTGGTGGTGATTTGAATGGAAAAGTTAGAAAAGTGCAAAAAAAGTATTATTCTAATATCTGTTTTTAATTAATCCATCTTACCATAGTTTTTTAAATCATAGCATCCTAAAAACAATAAATTTAGCATTATTCTAAATAAACGGGAATATGCTAGCCTGCCAAAGTATAAGCCCAATAAATTAGTATTTTATAAAGGAAATTAAAATAGAATTCCAAAATACTGTATACCCAAACAATAATTTTACAAATAAAATAAGATAAAAATACCTGTGACTCAACTGATTATAGGAGATCATCTAATAATACTTCTATACCAAATAAAGCATTTTACTAGATTTACCGTCTTTGAGTATATTCCAATGTCCATATAAGCATAAATATATGAAAGTATTTATTATACCAACTTAAAGATAAAAGACAATTTGTTCACATGAGTAACTAATTCTACTAAATTATTTTCAGCTAGAAAACTTGGGTGATTTCAAAGTTTCTTGGGCTGAGTAATAAGGGCAAGCATTATTTATTTTTAATTTTCGCATCTCATTGTTCTTTGTATTTTCTACTGTTACAAGGCCAAAGACAATGCCAAAAAGTTGTCTCATTAATACTGAAATAGGATGCTATTAATTCGGCTTATTAGTGGACTGTAGTATGCAGTAAGTTCTTTAATGGGCTTTCAAGAGCAGTCAGCTCTTGAAGGGGTCTACTTTGCTTTGGTAACTATTGTTTATAAGAAATATTGTTACAGCTTTTTCCGGTTAGCCAATAATGCCAACAAGTGTTCAGGAAAGACTTTATGCTTGTCCTTCGCATAATAATTCCACCTTTGACATAATGATTTAACTAATATCTTTCAGGGCTTACACATTGTAATAATTTTTTAAAATTGGGATGTACCTTAGATATAATAAAAGATCAACTACAGCTAGTTTATCTGCACAGATATTACCATAATCATATTTTCAACCACTTTTATAACCTCTTGCATCTTTTTCTCTCTGATACCCAGGCCATGTGGTTATTCCTCTATACTTCCATGCATGAGAAGTCTGAGTATATTGGCTCAGAAAGAAAATAGAAGCCAGGCTCAGTGGCTCACGCCTGTAATCCCAGCACTTTGGGAGGCCGAGGCGGGTGGATCACCTGAGGTCACGAATTTGAGACCAGCCTGGCTAACATGATGAAACCCCGTTTCTACTAAAAATACAAAAATTAGCCAGGCATGGTGGTGGTCACCTGTAATCTCAGCTACTCGGGAAGCTGAAGCAGGAGAATCGCTTGAAGCCGGGAGGTGGAGGTTGCAGTGAGCAGAGATCATGCCATTGCATTCCAGCCTGGGCAACAAGAGCGAAACTCCATCTCAAAAGGAAAAAAGAAAAAGAAAAAGTAAAAGAAAAAAGAGTACCAATAACTTTTTAAGGCAGTTTGATAAAGAAGCGTGCAATTCTAGATCAATAGTTCTGATTCCCATGAAGCTTAAAGTAATTACACTGAGAACTGCATTTATTTGAGGAGGACAGGCCTGGTAGAGTTCTGCCATATACTTTTAAACATATATTAAATCATACTATTAAGCTATTTTAGAGAAGGAAACAGTCCAATTGTCTTGTAAAAGGTAAATTAATCAAGATAAACATCACAGCTTGGTCAAAACAGTGGGAAAGTATTCATTTATTCATTCATTCATTCAGCAGATATTTAATGAGTCAGTTCTCTCCTCAGTTCCGGAGAGACAGCAGGGAACATACCAGGCAAAACAAAGCCCTCAGCTCTTATGGAGTTCACTTTCTAGTGGAGGAGACCTACAATTAACATATAAATAAGTACAATGTAAGTATATCACATGGCGATAAGTGATATGAAAAATAGTAAAGCAGAGACAGGAATGTCGGGAGGGAACCATCTTAAATACAGCAATCAGAGAGGGATGGATGGAGAAGGTGATATCTGAGCAAATACCTATAGGAGGCAAAGGAGCCCCATGGAAATAGATGTGGAAGAGCATTCAGGTAGGAGTGGCTGGTGCAGAATAGGAGAACGTGTCATGGACCGACAAGGACAAATATAGCCGGAGAAGAGTGGGACGAGGGAGAGTGAAAGTGTGGCACCAAGGTAGAGGAGGCCCAAGATGAAGTCCCACAGAAAACGTGGACCTGGTCCAAGTCCACTCTAAAAAGTGGCTTTTAGTCTGCGTGAGATGGAGGGCTGTAAATTGTTTTGAGCAGAAGAGTCTCAGGACCTGACTTAAATGTGTTTTAAGGAAGCACCCTGGCTATTTGTGCTGAGAAAAGATGAATGGGGACCTGTTAGGAGGCCACTGTGATCTTCCAGACTAGGGAGGGTGAACGCTGTTCACAGCCGTGGAGGTGGAGCGATCAATTGCATTCTGGATAGTTCAAGGTAGAAACATAGAATGGGTTGATGCAGTGGATGGGGGTGAGAGTAAAAAATAATAAGCATAGGATTGACTTGATGGCTTTGGCATAAGAGGCTGAAAGACAGAAAGCATTGTTAAATATGAAAAGGAATACCAGGAAAGGGAAATGTAACATTAGACAGCGCTGATAATGTCACTGACCAAATGGAGGCAGGAAATTCTTCCCATCGTTTGTAATTACCCCAAGAAGCATGGAATGAACAGAGATGGTCCCCAAATTGAAGTGCATAGCTTTCCCCAACGTAGGTGCTTATTATATAATCTGTGAGTACAGATTATAAATATCTTCCCCCAACCCCAAATTCAGAAACATCTAATTTTTAAAAAATGGTTCTGGGAACTTGTGTTTTGTTATTAATTTCAGTCATTGGTACTTCTATCATTAGATGAAATTGTTCAATTGGAAAAAAATATGTATTCAGCACCTAAGGCAGGCCAGGCACAGAGATGGGCAATGTAGGCAGGAACATTAGGCATTGGGGACATAATTATGAATAGCATACATCTTCTTTTCTTGCTTTTTCATTTTTTCCTGGCATTTTGCAATGCACCACCCTGTTATAAATAGGCTGTTAGGACATAAACAGTACTGTGCCATCACCAATGTGGAAACTGATTTAGCTAGAAATGATGGGAAAGAATCCTGATGTGAAAGTGCCGAGTGGAGAGAAAAGAAAGGAAGGCCAGCATATGAAATTGATGTTAAATAT
This sequence comes from Pan paniscus, assembly GCF_029289425.2. Taxonomy (NCBI): domain Eukaryota; kingdom Metazoa; phylum Chordata; class Mammalia; order Primates; family Hominidae; genus Pan; species Pan paniscus. The sequence goes on along the minus strand of NC_073259.2, from coordinate 105,216,531 downwards.
GAAATGTGACCTAGGAGAGAGCAGGGCCATTCGTATTTACTATGTAAAATGTTTTCCATTACAGACGCGCTTCAGCTCTGCCTTCCTCTATATTAGGAAAATCAGATGTGCCACATTAGGGATTTTGCTGGGGCTCTGAGGCTCAGAAGCTCAGGGCAACTCTACATCAAAGTGTTATGGCTATGCTAACTTTAGACTGAAGGAGGAAGAAAACACAGGAGATGGATTTAAAATGTCACTAAATCAAAATGACTCTGGCAGGACACTAAATTGGCAGAATTAATCAAAGGGCTAACTTTGAGGAAATTCAGCGAGGTGAAGAGGAAAGCATCTTGCTGTCATCGGGGCTCCCAGAGATTGGGAAGCCACATTTAACACACTTCACTCACATCTTGCCACATCCCTGTCACCAGCCACCCAGAGTCACAGTAGACTCTTTCTTGGCATTTCTGATTTAGTCTTCATCTACGTAATTTAGTCCAATTTTCTTTAATCTCTCCTATCTAGTCCTGGTCTTTTCCCCTTTTCAATAAAAATTATACCTCTTTATTTTATTTTTCCTTTTAGATATGTGAATTTCATTGTATGGATCTAAAGTTATGGTGAAGCCCCGACTTCCCCTTCCCCTTTATTAAAAAACACTTATGTCCACACTGACCAGAATGTACTACCACACACAATTTCTTGTCTTACTTTTCCTTCTTTATGGTAGTAAGTTCTATAGGATTTAGGTTGAAACAATATTAAAAATGTCCCATTTTTACTAAATTATTTTGGAAATACTTAGCATGTTTTTTTTTTTTTTTCATTAGTATTGATTCTGAGGAATTTTTCTTTTTTCTTTTTTCTTTTTTTTTTTTTACATTCATTTCTCCCATTTTTAGAGATGAGGTACTGTCACGGAGGTAAAGTACTATGAATGGGAAGTCACCCAGAGCTGGAAATTAAACCTGTAATCTTTCTTCAGCCCCTCCTGACCTTTCAGATCAATGGGATTTTACTTTTGAATGCTTTAAAGCTTCAGAGACAAATCCAATAAGGGCACTGGAATGCACCCTACCACTTCAGTCCAATATGGAACTGGAGAGACAAAGGAGTTGGCCTCTCTGTGTGCATTCTAATCAAATCTCTCACGAGTCCCCCCCAGCTAAGTGCAGGAAATCTCAAGTTTTCAGCCAGTCTTCAATTTCCTAATCACAGCCTTCAATTCTCTTCAGTCTTTATGCTTGAGCTAGCAGCCGTGGCTAGCAGGCTGTGTCCAGCTGAGCTGGCAGCCTTCTGTGCTAAGCGTCCACATTGCTGAGATGGAGATGAAGGGTGCTGCACTGGCCTGGCTCGGGAAAATCTGCCTTGCCCTGCAAAACATTTCTCTTCCTGGCCCTTTGTTTCCACAGTGTTTACCAAAGCCAGAGCTTTCCTCTTTCATTCTTTCACTCTTGGTCATGGCTTTTTAGCACATAAACTAATAAGTTTTGGAAAAGTTATTTTAACCAAACTTACAGTGAGCCGGGCTCTCATTGACTTTTAGAAACAATTTCCATTTGACTTTCGCATTGGCCACAACACAAAAGTGATTTGTTGGGTGTCACTAATGACCTTTCTCTGGAAAGCTTGAGTCAGATCTCTGATGACAGTAAACAGCATCTGTCAAAATCTTCCTGCAGCACCTTGGAGCCAATAACAATGTTTCCGCTTCTCAATCCTGCTAAATTAACCTTACACACACACACAACCCACACACACACGTACACATATGCACACACATGTCCAATAGATTTATGCCTGTATTTTTGGCACTTTTAGTTGATGCTGATGAAAATTAGGGCATTCTAGAGAAAGAGGGAACTTATCTACCTAAAGTTCTGTAAGACAATCATTGATCCTCATTTTTCCCTTTGGTATTCGTGTTTACAGTGTGAGATTTTTAGAGACATAATTAACAATAACAAAGAGTCACTTGCCTGTCACTAGGAAGAATGGGCCATTGTATACACTGCACACTAAATTTTTTCCTAAAACTAGATGGGTAGCTATAGTCATGGGTCAAAAAACATTGGAAACAAGTCCTTCTAGACAGAACAAGGACAAAATAGTCTTGTACCATCTTTTGGAGAATAATTTTTCCTGAAAATAAATCTGTAGGGCTATTTGTCAAAAATATTATTACAATTTCAATGAGAAAAAGTTTCGTGTTCCCAACCTCCAAACTGACAGGCATTTATGTTAAAACAACATCAGATCCCATTAAAATGGGCTCAATTTTCTCAATAGTCAACATTCATTATCATAGCATAATCCAACACAGTGATTTCTCTTTATTAATTAGGCCACTAAATGGTTATTTGCCTGCTCATTTTAGGTTTTTTTTTTTTGGAGCTCTTCTCTGTTTTAGCATTAGGATAACGCTCATAAAAAGATATACAGTACCAGTGATACTCTGTTATGTGATTCAATCTTCAATACAGAAAGAAAAAATATAGCAAAGATAAACCAATGAGAACAATACAGGTGAATTCACACTCACTGAATTAGTAGACATCAGGAAGGTCACACTGTATAATATGTCTGTATAATATATCTCTAAATGACCACCAGGACTCTGAAAGGAGGAATTTGTACAAGGTGCAGATGACTGCAAGATGATCCCGAGACCATTTCACTCAAGGCGCTCAGATGCCTGTAAAGTGCACAATCCAAACTGGTCTTTATAAAAATAGGCAGAAATGCCTCAAAAGGTGAAATACTCAAGAAAATGCATTAATGAAATTCAGTATAAAGTCAAATTCTCAGAACCAAAATGGGTAAATGTTAATGACAAAGTAGAGGAGAGTGAAGGAGGGGCAATGAAGGTGACTGAGAGTTTGGGCACCTTAGTTGGCTTTGTTCTGGGTATATGTGACAAAGAAGATTGTGATACAAATCAAAGAGGCTCATGGAACTTCCTGAAGCTCATTCATGGGAAAATAAGAAGTGACTTTTTTGGGGGAGCCAGGGGCGAGTTGTCATGGATCCCTCTGAAAAATCCAATCAGAGTTACGGATCTTCTCCACACACAAAAAATACACATATACAAAGTTTAGCTTATAATTTCCAGTGTTTGAGAATTCCCTAAAGCTCATTCATGTTTGAAAAATCTCATTTAAGAAAACTTACTCTGGAAAGAGAGCCAGTCTAAATTCCAAGATTTCTCCTCTTTATGGATTAATCATTCTGTTTGTAGTGACTCATTATTCATAAATAAATCCACAGATGAGTAGAGATGGCAGTGAGACTCCTCCGGGGGTAGCCAAATTGATGACTATGGGCAGTTAATTATGTTTTGGACATGCTCTGTTAATACCTTCTACCAAAACTTAAATTCAGGCTACTTCTTGGGTATGAATTAAGCTTATTAGGGAGTTGTATTAACTCATGGCACTCCAGGCTATTTGGTAAAGTAATTATAAGTTTGCCTCAGTTTTATGCAATGGCTATCTGTCCTGAAATTCTGTGTAAACAAAATGATTCTGTGAACCAAATCACCTTTTAATCTATTTAGCAAATAAGCTTTGCTTCTTAGAAGAAATTTTGTGGTGAGTCTTTTGGTGGAACTAATCACGACCTAAAATGTTTAGTAAATCCTGTTTTGTATACATCAGCTTTGCTACAAATGGGAAGCTCCTGAACAAATTTATACACAGGAATCTAAACAGGATCAAAACTCATAACAGAATTCTGCTTTGAGGGTGAAAGGATTTTGTCAAGTCCATTCATGTGTTGATTAAGGATTATAATTGGTCATTTGACTATGCCTTGAGTTCATTTGAAAAGCAATTACGATTTTTTTACCTGAGAATTTAACAGTACTGTGGAGTTTTCTCTGCTGTGTCTTGTATTGGTCTTGTCTCCTTGGTTAGCTTTTCAGTGGCAAGGTCCTTTTCTTTTGTTTCACTTTTCCACAGTGCCTGGTCAAAAGAGGAACCATGGCTTTCAGAGTGGTCAGAGGAAGTGTTAGAAATGGGCTATAAAAAATTAGGAGGTAGGCGGACACGGTGGCACATGCCTGTAGTCCCAGCTACCTGGGAGGCTGGGGTGGGAGGATCTCTTGTGTCCAGGAGTTCAAGACTGCAGTGAACCATGATTGTGTCACTGCATTCCAGCCAGGGAGACAGAACAAGACCCTGACTCTTTAAAAAGCAAACAAACAAACAAAAACAACAAATAATATGGAGGATTTGGATAAATGAACAAGAAAAAAGAAGGCAGTTCAGACAAGGAAAACAGGAAATAGCAGAAGCAAAGACTCAGAGGTGGGAAGGCCAATCCGGAAGCAGGGAGTAAACCAGATATCTGAGGCAGAAGCTCCACGGAAAAGGGGCCAAAGATAAGATAGAATTGGTGGGTTGTGGGTCAAAGACAGTGCTTGGCACATAAAAAGAGGTTAATAAGTGTTAGTTGTTGTTATTGTTATTAAAAATACTTCTTAGACCACATAATTCAATAATTTAGATTGTGTGTGTGTGTGTGTGTGTGTGTGTGTGTGTGTGTAGGGGCAGGTATTTACTTTTTATTTATATTCTGGCACTTTCCCCCACTCAAGGCAAACAGTGGAGCTTCAAACTCTGGAAGGGTCAACAGAATAAAAATGAAAATAAACTTTTTTTGAAGTTTGAAGTCTGGCCTTTTAGTTTTCAGAAGCTCAGGCTCAGAGGTTGTGCAGGCAAGAAAGCTTGATGAGATAAAGGAAGGCTTTCCACCTCTGCCTGCCCAAGAGCAGATTAGATGTCCTGGGTCTAAGGGCTGTAGATGGTTAGTGAGTAGCCGGAAGATGAAGGGGAAGAAAGCAGGGAAGAGGTCAATATATCCACATGGGATGACTGGGCCAGAGGGATGGGGCGGACAGGAACAGAGGTGGTATTCGCATTGGTTAATACATCAATGATGCAAATGGCCATCGCAATGATATCTGCAAACATTTGTTGAGTGCTTAATATATGCCTAAGTACCCTACATGAATTACATTTCATTTTATCCTTATCGCATCCCTAGAGGCAGATATTGTGAGTAGCTCTATTTTGTCAGTCTCCTGGACAGGTTAAGTAATTTTGCAAGGTCACACAGCTAGTAAATAATGAAACAAGAATCAGTAATTTTCAAAACGTATTTTAGAAAAATTCTTTTGGACGGAGTGTACAGGATGGACTAGAAGCATGAAAAGATCAGAATCAGAGCAAGTGATCAGAAGCTATTGCAGTAATTAGGGAAATGGTGCATCCTGGGAGTCAGGGCTCTGGGAACAGACACTGTGGAATGTCACCGATGACACCAAAGTTTCCAGTCTATCTGTCTGGGAAAAGATCAGAAATTCAGAGGAGCAACCTATTGAGGATGAAGGAATAAGTCGCATTGGAAACGAGTTCAGATCTCATCCTATCTTAAAGTCAGTGCAAAGACCACAGTATAGCAAAGACAATCATGTCACAGCCATATAGAATCAATAAGTAATTCACCAGCAATTCCTCATCTCATGAAATGGTTAGTTGATAATCAATGCCTGTATCTAGCTGCTTAAGTTGTGAAATTGAGAATATTGTGCTATGACACTGAATTGAGACCAGTGAAGACTCTGTGGAGAGCTAACTTCAAAGATTCCTTCTTAAAAATTTTACAGATAAAAACCCGTGACAGGGTGTAGGGCCTGGAATTTTAAAAAATCCAATTCTAAAAGACTTGAAAAGACCTCCTAATGCCCGCGGTAGGCAGAAAAATGGCTCCTTAAAGATGTTGTCTTGATTCAGGATGCCACAACAAGTTGCCATAGACTGGGTGGCTTAAACAATAACCTTTCATTTCTGACAGTTCTTTGAGCCCGGGAGTCCAAGATCAAGGCAGTGGCAGATTCAGTGTCTGGTGAGAGCCTGCATCCGGTTCATGGACAGCCATCTTCTCATTGTATCTTCACATGATGGAGAGGGGGCTAGAAAGCTCTCTGGGGTCTCTCTTTTATTATAAGGGCATTAATCTTATTCATGATGGCTCTACCCTCATGACTTAATTGCCTTAATAGCATCACCTTCAGGCTTAGGATTTCAATATATAAATTTTGGGTAGACACAACATTCAGTCCATAATAGATGCCCAAAACCTAATCTCCAGAACCTGTGCATATTTTACGTTATTTTGGCAAAGGAGAATTAAAGTTGCAGGTGAAATTAAGGTTGCTATCAGCTGAAATTAATTAGGAAGATTGCCTTATTTTATCTAAGTGGGCCCAATGTAATCACAAGGGCCCTTCAAAAGGGAAGAGAGAGGCAGAAGAAGAGAAACAGAAAGATGGCATTGTGAGAAAGATGGACCAATGTTATTAGCTTTGATGAGGAAAGGAGGGGACATGAGCCAAGGAATGCAAGTCGTCTCTAAAAGGTGGAAAAGGCTGCCAAACAGTCTCCCCAAGAGTCTCCAGACAGGAACATACCCTGCCAGCACTTTGATTTTAGCCCAGAGAGACCCATTTTGGATTTTGGATATCCAAACCACCAGATAGTTTGCAGTTTTGTTATTTTAAGCTCCTAAATTTGTAGTAATTTGTTACAGCTGTCATAGGAAATTAATACAGTAAGTTAGGGAATAAATTACTTCCCTGGTAGTTCAGATTTTTATTTTAGCAACATACCTATGGACATTTGCCTACATGGAACAAACAACAGTAACAAAGAGTGGATTATAGATTTCCATTTGTATTCTTGATAACTGGGACAGTCCTAACTACAAATTAAGCATATAAACTTCTAAGGGGGTTATGTTCTAGTCTTTACTCACACTGGAAAAACACACTGGCAATAGTGTTTTCTATATCCTGGGAGGCACCTACTTCCTTTTCTCTGGACTTACCCCTAATTTAGAAGCAAAGGCAGACAAAATGTGATCCATTCAAACACAGATGAAATATTTCTTTGTCTCAGCAACACAACAGAAGGGGAAAATGCCTTGCTCATGGAAAAGGCTGTTAAACTATAGTTGGTTGGCATAGAAAAGAGAAGAGTTAGGGTTGTCACATTATTTTCTTCCTGCCAGCGTCCTCCTTCCTAGGGTGTACTGTAAGCCCATTCTTTCACCGAAAAGGCACAGTTCTTTCTCCTAAGGCTTCAGCACTATTTTCAGCAGGCTGCTGGGCTCAGGTCATGTGGTCACTTTAACATCAATGCAGCTCTTAACCTTATTAAGTAACAAGACAAGAGAATTCCAGGCAGTATGAGAGGCTGTAGTTCAATAAAATTTCCTTTAACCAGGTCCCAAGTGTGATAACACAAGTAGTGTCATATTGGAATATAAGATGAAATTTGCCCAGTTCAGGGGTCAGAATGTAGGAGGGAGCTTAACTTGGTTAAAAGAGCCCTTTAGCTTATTTGGGACAAGTTACTGCTCAGGGGTCTCTGAGATGGAGTCTGCATTGTGCTAGCTCAGCATGATCACCTGCATTAGAAACTGTTTTACTTACCTGCTTCACTTTAGTTGGCTACAGAAAATGGTACCTCTGACTTCAGTTTAGTACTTTGAATTTCATGGGTGAACATAAATTCTCCAATAGAACAAATCAACCTCTGACCACATCATAAGCCAACCCCAAAAATGTAAATGTCTTCCTAAGTGGAAAAATAGAAAAAGTTGGAACCAAGGAGGAATCTATATCAGCTTCAGAGAACTTCTTCTGCCAAGAAGTCCTTAAACCTAGAATGTCTTCTCCTGTCCAGATGGCCAAATAATTAATAATCAACTAAAAGGGTGTAACAAAGCATGGTGGGAAGACCTAATAAGCATAAAACATGCCTAATGCCTTCTAGAAATTTACAACTATGTTAGGGGAGTCAACCATGGGAAGGTTACAGGGAGTGATTATATACTTCTTTGTATATTTATTGGTCCTGCCTTTACTCCGTAGAGAGAGTATGTGGATCTTGTACTGCCACACCCACTATATAGAAGCACAAGGTATATACTCAAAACTGTATATGTACTTCAAACTAAAGTGTGAAACCCCAAATGCGTAAACAGTAGTACCAGAACTTCTACATAGAAGTAGTAGTTTAGGAACCACGATTTGCTTAGAGGTGAAGTTAAAAGCCATATTTGACCAGCACTATACATAAGATTGAGAATATGTCAATTGCCCATAACAAAGAGGTATGTATATGTATGTGGACACATGTATGTGTTAGGTAGAGAGACCGATGGGCATTACAGGATTATGAAAAAAATCATTTCTCCTCAATTTCTCCTTGTTGCAATGCAGTTCAAGTACAAGAGGGTTCAGTGCAAGGAGAGATCAGTTTTAGCTAATTAAGAAAGATTTCATGGGAAGTAATCTGTTTTGCTCATTTTCCAGAAAAGAGTGAAAGACATGTTCCACTCAACAATTCTTCATATATTACTCTAGGAAGCAGAAGTGTAATGAAATCCCCACTCTATGGGGGCAAGGGAAGGAGCACTAGGAAGACCAAGATTCAAAAGCATATTGACCACTCGTTCCTCTCCGCACAATATAGCATAGCCTTGTGAATCCAGATTGTCTGCACTGGAGTCCTGGCTCAGCTGCTCACCAGCTATGTGACCTTGGGAAAATTATTTAACTTCTCTATGCCTCAAATGTCTCCATCTGTAAACTGGGGATAGTAATAGTAACTAATTTATAGGCTAAGGGGAAATAACAGAGACAATAGTACACACCAAAATATTCTATGTGTTGACTTGCATTTCCCATTTATTTTGTAGCTTAGTGAGTCATCTGACTAGTTCTGATCAATGGGCTATGAGCAAAAGTAATGTGTGTTACTTCCGGGCCACAAAAGAATTTACTGGCACACGATTCTCCATATTCTCCTGTCCCTTGCTATTGTGAATGTTGATGATCCAAGGAGTGGGACCTCCATCATCTTGAGTACCTGAGTACCATGTGGTGCAGAGTATCTCCCATTACTATCCACATTAGACATATTGCATGAAAAATAAATAGCCCTTTGTTATACTTCTGAGATTTTAGGGCAAATTTATTATTGCAGCCTAACCTAGCCTGCCCTGACTAATATAGTTGGCATTATGCTTGAAAAAATAACTAGGAAAAGTAACTAACCTTCTAAAGTATGACTTCAGAATATAGCTCATATTGAACTAAATGCTACAAATCAAGTAAATGAACATATGAGTAACTTATATGTCATGATCCTTGGGTTCCAGATAAATTTCTTAAAAATAACCCTCCTCATTCTCACTGAAGAAAATTTTCAGAGCCAGTGGAATTCGAAAATCCTTAAGATTTCTGTGAATGCCAGGGACTTAGAAGTACCATAGGTCTTCTGCCCTCTGACACCTATGTATGTTAACTTGGTTTTATCCCACAATTATCTGGACAATGTTCTCGAGCCCTTCTCCGGTTGCTTCAAAAAACCTAATTACACCAATAAAGTCATGTTACTAGGATGTACCACAAACATTGAATACCACAAACACTGAAACACAAAGCATTTTGTCAAGCCACTGCTTCTAACTTGCTGTCTCTTCTCCTCCAAGCCCTCTTCCATCTCTGTTTTCCCACAGGAGTTCCTAATTATTCTGTCTCACTTATTCAGAGTAGCTTCTCTGACTTCTAAAGGCAAAGGACCTATATTCATTCCCTACAGCTGCTTTAACAAAGGATAACAAAATGGGTGGCTTTGAACAACAGAATTTTTTGTCTCACAGTTTTGGAGGCTGGAAGTCTAAAATCAAGGTGAGTGCAGGTCCTCCTGAAACCTGTAGGGGAGCATCGTTCCTTGCCTCCTCCTAGCTGCTGGTGGTGGCCATCAATCCTTGGAATTTGTAGGCTTGTAGATGCATCACTCCAATCTGTCTCCATCTTCTTGTGGGTATTCTCTCTGGGTCTCTATGTTTTCATGTGGCCATCTTCTTATAAGAATAGCACTCATAATAGGTTAGAAGCCCACCCTACTTCAGCATAACCTCATCTTAACCAATGACCCTTTTCCAAATAAAATCACATTGTGAGGTACCGGGGGTTAGGGTTTCAACATATCTTTTTCAGGCGGACACAATTAAACTTAGAACAGAAACACATTCTTGAAGAAACAGAATCTGCCCTAAGAATTTATCAACTCTATTTGCTTTTACACGCCTCATGCCTTAAACAGTACTTGATGCATCTTAGATGCTGATGTGAACAGTTCTTGCCTGCAAAAGAAATCCAGTATGATGGCAGACCAACATTTCCACCAAAAATAACTTAAAATTCAGATTTTTTTTTCATAATAGCAGGTGTAAAGGCATCGGAAAGTTGTTCAAATAATCAAAACCAGAGGGGACACGATTCTGGCAAGGGAAGAACTAGAAAAAGGCACATTCACATCGTGCATGTGTTTTGATGATTCTGCGCTCAGCGCAAGAGCATGCAAACCTGGGTTGTGCCCAGGCAGAAGCCCACTGCTAGGGACAGATAAGTGAATGGGGTTTTTACTGTTTTGTAAGGCCAGTGAGACAAGATTTGAGACTTAACGAGCCAAGATACTCGTAACAAGAAAGAAATAGAGAACTAAGCCTGATAATACAACCAATTTTTCTCTTATAACTTGTGCCAAATCCTGAAACTAGGCAAGCAGGCTTAGAAGCTAAGTAGATAAACTCAAAGGCAAAGCCAAGTTTTGAGGATCTCAAAAGAGTGTGGGGCCTGCCAGGGTGAGAGACTCCATGAAATTCTCAAGCTCTCAGGAAGATTAGGGCTTGGGAGTGGAGGTGAACCAAGAGTAGACTGAAACTTACCCAAATTGAAACATAGCCCTTACTTGGATTAAGACACAGCCTTAACTCTATCTGCATAGCAGAATAAAGGGCAAACTTTGACTGAAGCTAGTACAATTTGTTTTTATATACAAAGTTTAGCAAATGGTTTAAAAAATCGCTAGGTATGCCAAGAAAGAAAATAACATGTCCAAACACCCAAAGACTAGATATGGAAATAGGTGCATAGTTGATCCAGATATTAGTGTTAACAGAAAAAAATCCTTCAAAATAACTACGAATTATAAGTTAAGAAAAATAAGGAGAAAATTTTTCTAATAGATAAAAAAGTAAAACTTTAACAAGGAATTAAAATATATAAAAAAGAATCAAATAAAAATTTTAAAATTAAAATAATACAAATAATAAAATAATACTTACTAAGATAGTGAAATATATCAAACCAGTTACATACAAGATATCACATATTTTATGTTTATATATTTTTACGATATATACGTATGTGTATACATGTACATGTAGAACTAACTGAATGGATTGAACACATCAAAAGACAAGCAGAAGACAAAATTATTAAAATATAAGACAAGTCAATAAAAAATATCCAAACTGAAGAATAAAGAAGAAAATAATAAAAATACATAAAAGAGCATAGATACATGTGGGACAAAAGGAAAGTCTTAAATATATGTAATTAACATCCCAGGAGAGAAAAAAGAAGCAATGCTTGAAGAGATAATGACTAAAAATCTTCTGAAACTTGTGAAGACAAAAACTGACAGTTTCAATTTTGAGAACCCTAAACAAAGTGAATATAAAAAAAACTATAGACACATCATATCAAATTATTGAAATCTAAAGACAAAAAAAAAATCTTAAAAGTAGAGGGAGGTGGTAAAGAGAAAGAAATGAAAGGAGCAACAGCAGGATTATCAAATAACTTCTCATCAAAATGATGAAAATCATAAAACAATGGAATCACATCATACAGTGCTGAAAGAAAGTAACTGACAGCCAAGATTTCTACACTCAAAAATAAAGAAAAAATTAAGGCATTTCAAAAGCCCAGAATGGAAAGAATACATTGCTAGCATATCCAAACTAAAAAATAAAATTATTAAAAGGATTTTTTTTCAGAGAGAAGGAAGAAGATCCCAAATAGCAACTTTGAAATCCAGGAAGCAATGAAAGCAAACATTTTCAAAATACTGCCAGTAATCTCCATAACAATATGTAGTTCAACAACTTATAGCTGGTTCGGTTCCTAGCAGGCTAATTACCTCCTAGTAAGTACTTGATTGTTAAAATAAAAACATTATTTCTGTCTTGCTTCAAACGAAGTTTGACTCTCATCTTCACTTGAGTCAGAGAAATACTATATTTCTAAAATATCCATTAACTTTAGAAAAGAAAGAAAGGGGCACTCCAAATGCCTATTTCTGGGTTTAAAAATACCACTTCTCCAAAATAAAAAATAAAAAATAAAATCTTAAGGAGATGATTTTCTCCAAACTTTTCCTTCCACTTGATATTTTCTTTTATTCCAAAAGATAGGTGGCCTCAAGTCACTCACATCAGTGAGAAATAGTCTCTTTAAGGAAAGAAGCTCACAGATCAGCTGAGTCTTTCACTCATCGCTAATGACAACCCTAAACCTTTTTACTATATCTAGTTTTATCTGCACTGGGGAAGCTGGGGAAAAGAAGGTATGGGAGAAATCCCATGGGATTACTTCAGGACTCCTTAGATGCCTTCCGTTACCTAGTGGCCACCAAACGTACTCTGCAGTGGACCATTTTAAAGGTTTAAAGCTGCTGCATGGTTTAGTAATCTTTAGAAGTCTTTCCCCAACTCCTTCAAGGAATGTCTGAGATTAAATGACAGGCAAGAGGAAAAACTAGCCTGAACCAGTAAAACAATGTTGTCTGCATACCTTTTCACTCTAGAGGCTTAGAAATGCAATCAGCTTCCTGGGCTGCTACCCTTTTGTGCACAGAACACATTGTGCAACCTTCTTTATGGCAGAGAAGCTCCCTGCAGTGAAAGTCTCCCCCTGAATGGGGTTTCTGAGCACAGACATTTTCATGTGTCTTATTTGCAGCCTTCCACAAAAAGTCCTCTCCCACACAAATACATGTTTTCATTATCTTATTTTTAGAAATGCAATTTGAAGAGGAAAAAGTGTGATTTGACATTCTAATTGTAGAGGATTCTTCCATCTGAGTCTCTCTAGGATGTGGCTGCAAATACAACAATTTTAACACTAGATTTCAGCAAACCAGGCATCAGTCCCACTTAGCCATATTAGAAGCCACGTGCATTGCAGTCGCAGAAGTACCTTCCCACATTCTCATTAGTCAAAATATATCATGCAATATAATTGTTCTCCATTACAGCATTAAGTGACTGATCTGGAGTGTGAGTGTAGGAAATAAATTTAGTCTAGTGAATTGAGTTTTCAGGTTCAGGTTTTAAGTTAGCTTCTGTTCTGTTCCTTCAAGCCACAAGCATCCTGTTCAATGTATTGCATCAACAGTTTTAAAATTAATAGGACTCTGAAAGTAATTAATTTACCAGCTTGGAGAAATTTTGTTACCTGAATATGACAAAACGAAATGCAATTCCAAGCAGGGGTGGAGGCGGCCTTAAAACTAGGGATTTGTTTCTCAAATCAACTCTCCCTTTCTTTCCCTCTTCCATTTTTTCCCTTTGTCTCATTCCTTCTGCCTTCCTCTTTTCCTTTCTTTTTCCATCCATTCTTTCTTTTTTGAAAAATTACTTAAGGATATAACAGGTTCCAGGTACTATTTGAGGCACTGAGAAGATTAAATAAGCCAGGGACTCATTCTTGTTGGGGAGATAGTGGAAAAAAGTAATTAAAATGCAAAGTGAGACAAATGAGCTGGATTCTGCTTGGCAAAGATCTGTGGGAAGGGAGCAGGTGGGGTGATGAATTCCAGCCAGAGAGGAAGGGGACTGCCTAGCCCTGCTTCTTCAATTAGAGCCTAAAGTGGTACTCAGACTTGGTCTGATGAACATGCTGGTGGTAGGCAGGACAGGTAGGAGTTGATTTACACTTGGATTGTTGGATCTAGAGAAAGTGACTAGTAAAGCAGAGAGTAGGAAGTATCTGTCTCAATGTTTCAATCAATAAGTATTTATTTAGTACATACTACATGGCAGTATTTTACTAGGAACTGGGGCACATGAGTGAGCAAAGTAAATGTGGTATCAACCCTTTATGCAGCTTCAGGCAAGAATATTGGCCCTCTACCTTCTAGGACCTGTAATTAAGTAGTGTGAAGTGATTGCTACAGATGGATGCTAGGAGAGAAGTCTTTATGAACATCTTGGGTAGACGGAGACTCAGGGAGGGATGGGGAGGGTCACTTTGGGCCTGAGTGATTAACCATACAAGTGAAGGAAAGAGACCTTCTCCCTGCAAAGACATCCATAAGCTTTGGAACGTCAAGAATTGAGAAGGCTCAGAGTATCAGAGTACCATTGACATAAATATCTGTGTCTGTCCAAGTTCTCCAAAGAGACAGAACTATTAGGAGACACATATACAGAAAGAGATTTATTTTAAAAAATTGGCTCATGCAGTTGTTGGTGACTGGCAAGTCTGAAGTCCACAGGGGAGGCCAGCAACTGGAAACTCAGAAACTTCATATTTTCATGTTACCGTCTTGAGGCAGAATTCTTTCTTCTCTGGGGAACCTCAGTTTTTGCTCTTAAGATTTTCAACAGACTGGCTGAGAGCTTCCCACATTGTGGAGGGTTTACTTATATTCAACTAATTGTAAAGGTTAATCACATTTACGAAATCCTTCCACAGCAACATCTAGACTAGTGTTTGACCAAACAACCGAGCACCATAATCTAGCTAAGTTGACACCTAAAATTAATGATCACAGCATAGAATAGATAATTCTTAAAAGACCCACGGTACAAACATCAGTATGTCCACCAAAGAGGCAAGACGCCAGTAGGAGCAGCAGTGGTGTCTGGTTGCGGTGACCAGTCAGAACAAAAGAACATGAGTACTCTGAGCACATGTGCAACATCCTCTGGGCACTCCCTGAAATACTTGGGTGGAGAGGATTATGCAGGTGAAGGTAGAACGATGGGATACTTTTGTTATTATCTTTGAGATCCCATTAACCTAGGAAAAGACTTTGAAACTCAAAAGAATGAGTTTTGAAAATGGTAAAATGCTTGTTGTGCAAGCAGCCCAAGGGTGACCAAGAGCATAAGATGTTTGGACCCTATTTTGCAGAAGGGCTGTGTACTAGTCTGTTTTCTCTTGCTATAAGAGAATACTTGAGACTGAATAATTAATAAAGAAAAAAGGTTTATTTTGGCTCACAGTTCTGGAAGCTGAGAAGTTCAAGATCAAGGAGCTGTATCTAGTGAGGGCCTTTTGCTGCTTTATGGCATGGTGGAAAATTGAAAGGGAAAGCAAGTCATGCAAAAAGAGGGCAGATGAAGCAGGCTGGCCTGCTTCATGACAACCTACTCTTGTGAGAACTAACCTAGTCTTGAACAAAGTAATTTAATCCCAAGAGGACTGCATTAGTCCCTTCATGAGGGTGAAGCCCCCATAATTTAAACACCCATAACTTAGACACACTCAAACCACAGTAGGCTGTGAGGGTGGAAGAAGAGAGAAGTAGAAATGTGTGGGCTCCATGTATGAGGGAGCTCTGTGTGAAGGGGTTGAGAGAACACAAGACCCTGATTGAGGCAGACTTGGTGTGAACTTCCCCTTGAGGTCCAGTGGTTTGATTGTTGCCCAGTGTAGCTTGGTTGCTGTACTACTAGTCTACTCTCCAAGAGGCTGGTAAGCCAAATTGTTTTTGGTTCTCCAGTCTAAGGGTCCAGCATTGGGGAGAATGAACCTCCAGCCATTTTGAGATAAAATGCCTCTGCTTTCAAGCTCCTATGGTCTTGAAATGATTCACAAGAGAATCCATAGTGACAACCTTAACAGGGACCACTGGGTTGAATGAGCCAGGGCTGAGAACTTAAATACCACTATATATTGACATGAGATAAACTGGGGCTGATAACTCAGCCCAGTATATAAATCTAGTCAGCTTTTGTAGATGTCACCTCATGTAATGTTTTTCTCCAAACCTGCTTCTTTTCCTGCCTTCTTTTCCCTTGAAGTCAGTGCCACCATTCAGCCAGCTACCCAGCCTAGAGGAAGTCAGTCCTTAATTGCTTTTACTCAAGTTCCAACACCCACCAAATTCTGCTGATTTTACCTCCTAAAATATCTGATAACTGTAAGCCCCTCTTCTTCATCCTTCAACCACCCTTTGAACCTCATCTTCACGTCTCTAGCTTTCAGTCACCTCCAGCTCAGCCTTCACCTTGCCAATCAGAATGATGGTTCTCAAATGGAAATTTAACACTGCTACTTTCCCTCTCCCCAGAGCCCTCTGGATAAAGCAGAAACCTTCATGTTGGGAAACAAAGCCTTTGTAATCTAGTCTTTGTATTCTTTCCCTGCCTTATCCTGCACATAGCTATATCAACCACTCATAGTTTCTTGTTCTTTTAAAATCTCTACTCATTCCTCCTTCCCTGGAATGCTCTCCTTACTTCTCTGCTGAGCCAACTCCTACTCCTTTAAAATTTGGATCAAAGGTAATTTTGTCCAACACAATCTGGTCTGAATTGGATGCATAGGATTGTTTGATAAGCCACATACCTGGAGACTTTCTCTTTCTTTTGTTTTATGCAGCGATAGGGATGAGTTCACCTAATACCACCCCTGTCCACCATCCCGCCAGCCTAGCTCTGTGCGTTGATTGGATATTTGCTTCAGCACAGAAGCCATGTCAACTCTGCCTCTAAACAGAGAATCTTCTGTAAACTAGGCTCAGGAGTATGTCCAGGCTTTGCTGTCGCTAGCATAGGAAGAATAGACTCCAGTGTTTATCAGAGCCATTTGTTTTGTCATAGCACAACTTAAACTGAGGGCAACGTTTTATAAAGAGATACTGTAAATAGTCACTTTCAAGCTCTCCTGGTTTGAAAGACACAGCAGTATCTTTGTAGCATCCACAGCAGGGTTACTTTCAGTCCATGATTCACCCAGGTATTGGTTTATTGGCATTCTTTCTCTATCACTTAACAATAAGTAGCTCTTCCAAAAATAGAAAAATAAACACAAATAAAAAGAGCAATAATTCTATTATTCTCCAGCAATGTACAGAAGCAGGAATAGGACAGGTCTTCATGTTTGTGATATCTGCCTTGGGATTCAGGCTCTTAAAATTAAAGCCAAAACAAAGTTCACAGTTCCCTCTGACAATATATGTGGATAGCAGGTAAGGTCATTCACTTGCCAGATGACATTTGGTGTTATCAAGACAGCCACTTAAAGTACCACAGTGGATTAAGGAAATCCTTCAGAAAGAAAGGCATCTGACAGTGCAAGGACAATTGAGGAATTAACTTCAGGGAGAGTCATTTCCAGCCTACAGAAAGCAAGCACAGGAAACAGAATCAGGAAAACAACAAGAACAGAATGCCCCCCTTGCCTCTCTTGCTTATGGCTGCATTTTCCTGAAGCTTTGTCTACACTGGTACAATACATCATTATTCTCCTGAAGATAAGCATGTCTCAGTTATTCAAACCAATAAAATCATGAGGAACCACATTAACGAAACATCTGGGTAAACTGCAAGTAAAGTTTGTAGAACATAGGGTGTTTTTGTAATAGCTAAGATGTCATCATAACTATGTCTTAGATAAAATTAAAAATACATTTGAATTCATGTGTTCCAGAGTATGGTGGTGGGGATCATGCTGAAAAAAAATAAAGCCAGCTATAGAACTCTCCATTCATTTATTCATTAATTCATTCACTCACTCAACAAACATTTGTGAAGCAACCACATGTAGGCACTGTATTCATCAGTAAAAATAACAATAACCATCTTGAAATTAAGAGAATGAAGTCCTGCTGCCTAGGTTTGATTCCAGGTCATTCCACTTATTAACTGTGGGCCTTGGACAAGTTCTTGAATGCCTGTGTACTTACTAAGTGTCCTCATCTGTAAGGTGTGGAAAATAGGAGTACCTTGACCTCATAGGATTGTTGGAAGGACTAAATAAGTTTGTAAATATACCACAATGCCTGTCAAGCTATATTAACAATAACAGCAACAAAGAACCAGAAAACCACAACCAATCTTTATTAGGCATTTATTACATACCATGGACCGAGCATGATAAACACTTGAGAAATGTTAGCTATTATTTTTATTATTAACTTGGATCCTTTAGTTTTGTGTTTTAATTTAAAAATTGGAACATATTCTGATTTCTTCTTTTTCTATTTTTTAAGAGATATGGTCTCACTATGTTCAGTCTAGACTCAAACTCCTGGACTCAAACGATCCTCCCACCTCATTCTCTCAAGTAGCTGAGACTACAGGTGAGTGCCTGTATGCCCAACAATTCTGATTTCCACAATTGTCGCTATTGCTGTATTGTTAGCTTTGGCAGATTTCCACCATAATGTCCATATGAAATTAGGAAAATTGGACTGAAGTATGCTACAGGTCTAACATAGAGTCGCTGGACAATGTCTGAGTTTAGAACATAAGCCTAAGAGGTCAGAGAATAGTTTTAAGAATACATTTTCTGCCCCTGTAGCATCTTCCACAGGCCAAATAAAGAATGTGCCTAATACCGAGGAGAGAGCCTGTCTTCTTGGATCTTGTTCAACAAAACAAAGCAAGAATGTGAGCCTATGTCAGTACAGTGGCTCAGAAAAAAATAATAATAATGGTCAGGGTTCTAAGTTAGGCAAACATGAGGTTATGTCCAGAAAAGACAACTAAAGCAAAGAGGGTGAAGGCACTTCTGTAAGTCCAGGTACACCACACGGAAAGTACCATCAATAAGCTGGGCCAAGACACTGAGAAACACTAGGAAACGATTCGGTCAGAAATCAGAAATTCTAACCATGGGTAAATGATGCAAGGATCAAACTTGTCCAGGGACAACTGAAGGTCTCTGTCTTCTTTTCACTGACCTGCACCTGTGAGAGCCGAACAAACTGTAGACATTCAAATACTGGTTCTCTGGCCACTTCTGTTTTTCCTCTATGGAACTAATCACACATTACCTGGTGTATGATGTTTATATTTGCATGTCTCCTTACTGTGATGAAATTGTAAGTATCCTGACAGCATCAACTACTTTCTCAACATGGGAATTCCCAGAGAAACTTTCATATTATAGATATTCAATAAACATTTTCTGAATGAATGAGTAACTACCATGAACAAATTAGCAGACACCAAGGGAGTCTGATCCGGAGCCAATTGCCTTTTGAGAGAAACGTTCCTTACATCCTCCTCCTCCAGAGCAAAATGGTTTCAGGGTGTGGGGACATCTGTTACGATTGTCTGCCAAGAATCAACAGTGCCATCTTCTGAGAGGAGCAAATCAATTTCCCTTTGGGTAACTACCCCATCCCACCTTCTCCTGGCTAAGGGTAGGGCTATGAGCTTGGCCAATCCTCTTTCTCTCCCTGAAATTTGAACTTTAAGCAGAACTTCAGGGACAGAAAAGAGCTGGAGCCACTTCATCCCAGCAGTGATAACCTGAAGAGTTTGTCCATTCGTCCGTGTTATCTCAATTGCCATAATTGTCTTGGTTTCTGTCCTCTCTGCAACCTGGAAATTTAGCTATTCGGTTGAGCCAAATTATTTTCCCTTTATCCTTTCAATAAATTTCTTTTGTACGTGTTAGCAAGAGTCAATTTTAATAGCTATAAACCACCAAGAATCCAACTGATGCACTATGATGTCCTTGTTCTAGAACAGTGGTTCTCAACTTCGGTTGCACGTTAGAATCAAAAGGAAGTTTTCAAAATCCCAGAGCTCAGACCACACCCCCCCAAAGCAATTAAATGAGACTCACTGCAGGTTTGAACAGTATGTCCTAAAATACCCCCAGGTGATTCTAATGTGTAGCCATGTTTGAGAATCACTTCTCTAGAGATAAATGTAAATATGTCCATCTGACCACTTTAAGGAAATGAGGAAGCAAAGGGTATTTTACAAGTAACATGCTTTTAAAGACAGAATTTAACCCTGGAGAAAGAACTAAACTTCCACCCCAGAATTCATACTTTCCTAAGAATTAAAGAACTAGAACTAGGTTTTCTTTTCTTTTCTTTTTTTTTTTTTTTTTTTTTTTTTTTGAGACAAAGTCTTGCTCTTGTTCCCCAGGCTGGAGTGCAACGGCGCCATCTCGGCTCACTGCAACCTCCACCTCCTGAGTTCAAGCGATTCTACTGCCTCAGCCCCCCAAGTAGCTAGGATTACAGGCACCTGCCACCACGCCCGGCTAGTTTTGGTATTTTTAGTAGAGACAGGGTTTCACCATGTTGGCCAGGCTGGTCTTGAACTCCTGACCTCAGGTGATCTTCCCGCCTCCGCCTCCCAAAGTGCTGGGATTACAGGCATGAGCCATTGTGCCAGGCCTAGGTTTTCATCTTTAATTGCTATTTTGACCACTAAGTAAATCTGAAGATGTTCACAACAGTAGGCACTTTCTAATTTTATTAAAAATACAAATAAAGCACAGTGTCAAGGAATAAAATATCCCTGTTGACTTGCATTGAAAATAGATCACAATAATCTATGCCCAGCCTGGAAATATTTCTACTAAAGCAATCCTAGGGCAATGTTTCATCTGAGACTGTCTTTGGTGACATCTGTTGACTAGTAGGTGATCATAAGAGGGGAAGAAACTGACACCTGTTCACCTTCTCCAACTTTTCTGCCTTGTGAGAGACAATTTCTTTTTAGTTATATGAAATGCAATGAGGAAAAAGCTAGCTAAGAAGCAGAGCAAATAAAGTCCACAGAAAACAATGAAAAGGCAAATAGACAAAGACAATATGGTAACATTCTAGAAGAAATTCTACCTCTGTGTACATACTGCACAGGGAATCACACAGTCACTCTAGTTCTCAGGAGATAATTTGATGGTGGCACATCCCATCCGCTGCTCTTGCTGCTCTGCGCCAGGCCTCCATCACTCCCATGGTTACCTATTGATCATGATTCATCCCCAGTGCATGGATACATAAGGGGATACACAGTCTATCCTGAGCAGTGCTGGATCTTGTGGAGCAATTGTGCACCAGTAGAATTAGCTCTGCTTCCCACAGCCTTGGTGTGGGACCTAAATGTCCCTAAGAAATTAATCGGGCCCATCCTCTTCTACCAGCTACACAAAGTGATTTTTTTCCCCTATACTGGTTTTTAGCCCTGGTGAAACTGAGTCAATTAAGAATAGGTCTATGTATAACAGTGAAGTACATGACCTGAGTTTAACAACAGCGCTGTGGCAATTTATCGAATGTCCTGCAGTTTAATACAGAAAGGAAGAGGAACACAGCCCCCAAAGAACAGACCAAAAAAGGATATTGGTGCATCTTGCACATATCCAGGTTTCTTTGGTTTTGTTTTACCTCATTTAACTTCTAAACTCAAACATTATGTCAGAGTACACTTTAATGCATTAAAAAGAATCAGTCAAATTAACTTAAATTAGATGGTACTCATTTCTTGTCTTTTACTTCCATTTCACCAAAAAATGAGGAAATAACTCCTTCTAAGCATAGACTGATCACTAGTAAACAGTTTAGAAACATGTTTCTCCATACATCAAGTACATTTGTTATAAACATGAATTAAGTTCAAGAGATATTTAAGACCCTAGTATGTGCTAAGCATACATAGTCAAAAAACAAAATTCCCATCTTTATAATACAATAAACCACTTCTTGTGCTGTAAATTCATTATGTCATCATCTCAAAATTCTTTCTTTTTATTTATTTCTTTATTTTGAAGTGGAGTTTCACTCCTGTTGCCCAGGCTGGAGTGCAGTGGCATGATCTCAGCTCTTGCAGTCTCCGCCTTCTGGGTGCAAGCGATTCTCCTGCCTCAGCCTCCCAAGTAGCTGGGATTACAGGCACCTAACACCATGCCTGGCTAATTTTTTTTTTTTTTTTTTTTTTTTTTTTTTTTTTTTTTTTTTGAGACGGAGTCTCGCTCTGTCGCCCAGGCTGGAGTGCAGTGGCGCGATCTCGGCTCACTGCAAGCTCCGCCTCCCGGGTTCACGCCATTCTCCTGCCTCAGCCTCCCGAGTAGCTGGGACTACAGGCGCCCGCTACCACGCCCGGCTAATTTTTTGTATTTTTAGTAGAGACGGGGTTTCACCATGCTGGCCAGGCTGGTCTTGTACTCATGGCCTCAGGTGATCCACTTGCCTCGGCCTCCCAAAGTGCTGGGATTATAGGCATGAGCCACTGTGCCTGGCCCCCCAAGGTTATTTCTAAGCAACAAATTGGCACAATCTTCGGCAAACACTATCTTTCCTAAACTGAGTGGATAATATGAATTCACTTTTTAATTGAAAGTGGCTAAGAATGGCTCACCTCAAGAGTATAACTGGGAGGTATGCAATGGAATTGTTCCCTGTGTGTTGCTGATTGACCGCAGGGTGACACAGCTCGTAGAAAGAAAATAAGTATCGGATAATGAAAAGAGGGCAATACCTGGGTTCTGAAGACCCAAATTCAACTCCTAGCATCAAGTCACAAGCTGTGAAAACACACACTGGTCACCTCTGGTCAGTTCCTTCCATTATAAAAAGAGGATGACAGTTACAACTGCCTCTCCAAATGTTAAGGAGAAATAAAATTAGAAACGTGTTCAAACTTTTGCTAAACTTAAACCTCAATTCCATTAACATTAAGCAACGAACATCTGAATTGGCTACCACGGATGCCTTTTTTCTTTATCATGCATAAATTAAGAATGAGCATGATAGACTACTTATGATTTTTACCTTCTTCTTTATACTTCTCTGTATTTTCCAGTTTTCCTGGAGTGATCATGTGTAACTTTTATAACCAGAAAACATGTTTTATGAATGAAAAGATATGGTAATGTCTTAGAGTTTGGAGTTAGACTAGAAGCACTGGATTCAGGAAATACACATGGGCTAAGACTATTTTTGGATTAGTTTGAACTAACCAAAAGACAGAATTTCAGCAAGTCAGAACACTAAAATTATTGAGATGAGAAGCTTGCTCCATGCTTCTTATTTCTGTATGCTTTTAAACATAAGAAATTTTTTCTTAATATGGTCATTGTGTGTTTATATATTTTAAAATGCATTCATTAACTTGGTGTCTGTTCATAATGATATAATGGCTATTTATTGAGCACCTATTATGTGGTAGATGTTTTACAAACATCATCTTACCAATACTATGAGAAATTTCCTTTTGTCCTCATTTTATCTACAGGAAAACTCAAAGCAATTCACCTAAGGTTGTGGCCCATAAATGGTCATGGCAGGTATGGCCATTCACCCACTCAGCTATTCCATTGCACTGTCCTGCACTATAAAAGGGAGAGAGCAACAGTTTTCAGACTCCTTTGCAATGCTGGTTCTGCAAGTGGCCTAGGTCCTGCCAAGCAGATAAACCATGCAAGACTAGGAAGGTGGATGTAAGCAGTGAGCAGAGAGACAGGATTCTTTGGCAAGCATAGAACGGAGCCTTTGGTTCTTTGAGGGCAGTGGTAGAGGAAGTTGTGTGTCTAATTTGTAGGAGCAATAAGCAGCAAGCAAAGTTGGTAGCAGGGTCTTGTCTAGAGACAGCCCTTACTATTTTGGAGTGTTTCTCCTAGCTGCAAAGGATTAAGTCAATAGAGATCTGAAAAAGCAGCAGAAAGTGGAACCCAAGTTTCAGCTAGAGTGAGAGAAAAGTTTGAAAGTATCTGGGCATACCTTTCAGAAGAGTTCAGGTACGCCATTGCTGTGACAGAACACAGCAATCTGACCTGAATTTGATCACAGAAATTACACTGGGACTCTCACTTTACTGGTTCAAAGACTAAAGCTATATAAATAGTCTAGATCCGGGATTGACAAACTTTGGCCCACAAATAAAATCTTGCCCACTGGACTCTCTTGTAAATACAGTTTTATTGGAACATAGCCATAATCATAATTTGCATATTATCTATAGCTGCTGTATTAGTCCATTTTCACACTGCTGATAAAGATATACCCAAGACTGGGCAATTTACAAAATAAAGAGGTTTAATCGGACTTACAATTCCACGTGGCTGGAGAGGGTTCGCAATCATGATGGAAGGTGAAAGGTACGTCTAACGTGGCGACAGACAAGAGAAGAGAACTTGTGCCGGGAAATTCCCCTTTTAAAACCATCAGATCTTGTGAGACTTATTCACAATCACAAGAACAGCACAGGAAAGACTTTCTCCCATGATTCAATTACCTCCCACCAGATCCCTCCCACACCACATGGAAATTCAAGATGAGATTTGGGTGGGGACACAGCCAAACCATATCATTTGCTTCTTTTTTTTGCTTGTTTGTTTGAGATGGAGTCTTGCTCTGTCACCTAGGCTGGAGTGCAGTGGCACGATCTCTGCTCACGGCAACCTCTGCTTCCTGGGTTCCAGAGATTCTCCCACTTCAGCCTCCTGAGTAGCTGGGATTACAGGCACCTGCCATCATGCCCGGCTAATTTTTGTATTTTTGTAGAGATGGGGTTTCACCATGTTGGCCAGGATGGTCTTGAACTCCTGACCTCAGGTGATCTACCTGCCTTGACCTCCCAAAGTGCTGGGATTACAGGCGTGAGCCACCGTGCCTGGCCCAGTTGCTTTCATATCTACAGAGACCATGCAACCTATACAGGCTAAAATATTTACTATCTGGCCCTTCTAGCCCTTTCTAGAAAAATTTGTCAACCTTCAGTATAAGTGGTTGGAAGGGCGAAGCCATTGGGAATTGGTCAATCCATTATATGTTTCTGTAAACAGAAGAGGAAAATACGTGAAGAAAGTTTCAAATCACCGCCTAAAGAGAAGAAAACCTTTTTTTTTTTTTTAGCAGGGTCTTGCTTTATCCCCCAGACTGGAGTACAGTGACACAATCACAGTTCACTGCAGCTTCAGCCTCCTGAACTGAAGCAATCCTCCCACCTCAGCCTCCCTAGCAGATGGGACCACAGGCATGCGCCACCACACCTGGCTAATTTTTTTTTTAATTATCTGTAAAGATGGGGTCTCCCTATGTTGACCAATCTATCAAACTCCTGGGCTCAAGTGACTCACCCGCCTCATCCTCCCAAAGTGCTGGGATTACAGGCATGAGCAACTGTGCCTGGCTTGGAAGAAAACTTTTAAGTCCTTTGTTGGAAGCAGTATCCAAGAATATTTAGTCTGTGGGTGTTCCTGTGTGTGGAGAGGATTAGGGATGAGGAACATTACAGGGGCTGGAGTAAGTATGTAATTGTAGAGGCTGAAAGAGATGAAATTGTAAGCCAGAGGGTGTAGATGATTAATCATGAGACAGAGAGAACGCAAATAGAGATGGAAAGTTTAGAAACTCAGGCTAAAGCTGCACAAAGTATTTAAGTGGGAAACGGGAGGTACAGAGGAGTTGTCAGAGAAATAATAGGCAGCCCATTCCACAGAGGCCCAAGTCAGAGTGGGTGATCTCGCTGTGCTCCTATTATGTACCAGGCATTGTGTTGGGTCCTCAGAGAGTTTGCTAGTTAAGGATAAAGGTGTAGGTTGCAGCACCAGAAGCATTGCAGTGGCTGAGAAGCAGCCTTTGGATCTGACAGTCAGGGAGCCTTCAACAGTCTTGGTAAAGGGGGCTGGGCTCTGTGGAGCTCTGTGTAATTTGGAGAAATAAGAGCTATTCTGAAAGGGGTCTCTGGGAATTTCGAATGCTGAGATGGCATAGTGCTCCAGAAGTGATTAAGATGAAAGGACGGAGATGAAACAGCAGCTGGAAGGCGTAAATGGGTCTCATGTTGCTTTCTGAAAGATGGGTGCTATGGCTGAAAATCCTTTTCATCATACAGAGATGTCAGCAGTAGCAGCATTCTTTGTAATAGGATTTGACCTGTGGGTGAGCAGCTTCCATTCTCTCTGACTACCAGGAGATTTTTCTTAGCTGTGTTTTGGAAAAACAGAAAGGAATGCCAACTCTACTAAAAACCACTATAAACGCTACCTACACCGTGCCTGTGGCTGCTTTATAGAAGGGTAATGAGAGGATGACCAGAATAAAAATACTCTGTGGCCTTTCTCAGCAGCAAACGGGAGGTATGACTGAATAAGCACTGAAGAAAAAGGGAGAGCCCTTCCTGAGTGGAAAGAACACAACAAAAGGCAGTCATTAAACGAATCGACAAACTTGGGCCCTCACGAAAACTTGTTGCTGCTGCTGCATTAGCCCTCACAGGGAAAAAGGAGAGGTCATCTCAGACCATTGCAGGGGCTTTATATAACCTGAAGACACGAGGAGAATCCTATAAGCCACAAACTTAGGAGACTTTGCAAAAAAGTTGAGATTTCTTTATCTTCTCAACACCCTTTTTGTCACCTCTGAAGACTTGCAGCTCAACCTTAGGGAAGTCACTTAACTTTCTCAGTTTCCTTTTTCTGTCTACAAAAATGGGAATGGTAAAAATGATGCCTTGCTCCTCATAGAGTTTGAGCTACTGCTACCGCAATGTCTTATAAAGACAAAGTTACTCTTGTGGAAGGGTAATACTTAGGTGCTGAGTTGTCGTTTTTTCTAAGATTCTGAGGAGCATTTTGGGAACCATGAATAGTGGGATTTGGATGTCCATCATGTCTAATGGAACAGAAAGTCTGGTTTCTCCAAAATCCTACATACTAAGTGACTGCTCTACAGACTTTATTACTAGATGTGGTGCTTCCTAGCAAAACAAGGTATATATGTGAACAGCTGGTGGCTGGCAGGGAAAGTAATACTTGCATGATGCTATTAAGAGCATGGTTTCTAGAGCCAGGCCCCCCTTGATTGGAATCCCAGCTTCTCCACTTTTTACTGGCTGACTTTGTATAAATCCCTCAACCTCTTTGAATTTCAGCTTGCTCACCTGTAAAGTATAGGTAATAACTGTACATACATCCTTAGGTTATATTAAAGACTAAAAGAAATAATG
Source organism: Pan paniscus (assembly GCF_029289425.2). NCBI lineage: Eukaryota > Metazoa > Chordata > Mammalia > Primates > Hominidae > Pan > Pan paniscus. The sequence goes on along the minus strand of NC_073259.2, from coordinate 105,189,696 downwards.
AATGTAAAGTACTTAGCACAGGGCCTGGCACACAGGAAGCAACACAAAACATTAGCTGTTAATATCATACTGCAGTACTAATGAAGGTCCAAAGAGCCTGCCATGGGAAACAGGCTACAAAGGGACTAACCTCACTTAAAATCAGGGAGTCAAAAAAACACTCCTGGAAAAATGCCAAAGCAAATCCAGCAAGTGCTCGTTGCTTATTGCTACCAGGAGGCAGGCATGGCATAGACAAATGAAGCCCACAGACCGTTGCTTAATTCTGTTTCACCTGACATTTTGAGCCTCTCTCTCATATTTCTTTTTTTTTCCTTTTATTATATATATAAATATATATATATATTTGAGATGGAGTCTCACTCTGTCACTCAGGCTGGACTACAGTGGTGCAATCTTTGCTCATTGCAATGTCCACCTCCTGGGAAGTGCTTCTTATGCCTCAGCCTCCCAAGTAGCTGGGATTACAGGCACCCACCACCATGCCTGGCTAATTTTTGTATTTTTAGTACAGATGGGGTTTTACCATGTTGGCCAGGCTCAAACTCCTGACCTCAGGTGATCTGGCTGCCTCGACCTCCCAAAGTGCTGGGATTACAGGTGTGAGCCACCGCACCTGGTCACTCTCACATTTCAATAAGTCTTGTAGAAGTTACAAACATGCAGCTCCATGCCTCTCCATTTTTTTCTAATCTTCTCCCAGAGCCAAGAAGCAAAATGAACATGAAATAAACAATACTAACGGTCTTGGGAGTGACATACTTACATCCTGGGATGGGAGGTGGAAAGTGGTGATATTAAAGGAGTTCCTCTATCCTTGGAAATATCTGGGCTTGAATTGCCTAGGGAGGGAAACCTGGGCCCTACAGACGGAGCAGCAATGGAAGAGGCTCTCAGAAAAAGAATGCTAAGGCTGGGCGCAGTGGCTCACGCCTGTAATCCCAGCACTTTGGGAGGCTGAGGTGGGCGGATCATGAGGTCAGGAGATCGAGACCATCCTGGCTAACACGGTGAAACCCTGTCTCCACTAAAAATACAAAAAATTTAACCAGGCGTGGTGGCAGGCACCTGTAGTCCCAGCTACTTGGGAGGCTGAGGCAGGAGAATGGTGTGAACCCAGGAGGCGGAGCTTGCAGTGAGCTGAAGCTTGCAGTGAGCCAAGATTGTGCCACTGCACTCCAGCCTGGGAGACAGAGCAAGACTCCATCTCAAAAAAATAAATAAATAAAAAATAAAAAGAATGCTAAGACACCATCCAAATGAATGAGTGGCAGAAGACAGCTCTGGGCTGAGGACCAAAGCTCATTAGTCATTGGAGTCTCAAGCATCACAAGAGGTCACATAAAGCAATCACCAATCTCATTAAGTAAGGAGGATGTGAGAAAGGAAAAGAGCACACCAGAGAAGATGATCCTCGAAGATATGTCTTGGACAACCCAGAGATGACCCCAAGGAACTCTGTTCTAATCAGGAAATCCAACTCTATTTTGGCTACAAAATGCTACTAGTAAGTAAACCTGTAAAGTAAAACAGTAAGGAAACCGGTAAGATCTCTGCTTATGTTGTTTAGCAACATCTTCCAAGTACTATTTGAACACAGCCTTTGTTTTTTGTTGCAGTTATTTGACAAAGTCAAATATCATTTTCAAGACTATGAAAAAATAAAAACAATATTTGAAACCCTCCAAAAACTAAATTATATGGCCTACTCTCCAGATTTAGCAAACATCTTTCTTCCTGCCGTGTTGTCTGTTATTAAAATCTAATACTAATGTGGGGTTAATGTGACAGCCTTGGGTACACAGATGAAGTTATAAAGGAAATAAGCTTTTATTACTTTTCCAGAGACAAAGCAATAACTTAGAATAACAGAATGATGTTAAACTTTCTACCATATTCCACTCTCAAATTTTCCCTTGTTCTTTCTCCATATCATAGGAACATTCTATTTTTAAAAAATTAAAGCTCCATCTGAGTTTACAACAGATTAGCCATAAAGAATAATGGCATGTCTTTTGTGACATATAGAGTCAGGGAAAACTGTCTGAAATTAGCACCCAAATTTAACTCCGTATATTTTTTTCAAGTACATTGGGTTAACTAATATGTTGATTATCACACGGGACTTCTTCCTTTCACTTATTTCCCACACCTAACTAGCCACCAAATTCTCCTTTTCTTCTTAAACCTCTTAAAATCTCTTGAATTCATTATCTCCTTACAGGTCTCCTCATATTTCAGATGCTGTCAATCTCAAATGCATCCTCCCAGCCACTGGGTTGGGACCTTTGCAAACTGCATATCTAGTCTCCTCCTTTCTCTGTTTAAAAAACTTCAACAACTTTCCATCACTTGCAGAACAGTGTCTCCACTCTTTGGTAGGCACCACCCATAAGTACCTCAACTTTCCCCTCGATCTCCCTTACTTTCAGACACTTCTTCCTTCTCAACTCCCCACTCACCATACACCCCTAGCATCACCACCTTCTACCACCATTTTAACTCCTACAATTCCAGAAAACCTGTGGTTCACTAATCCTACTATGCCACTGTAATCTCTATGCTTTCCACATTCTGTGTCTCATGTACCCTTCCTTCTTGGTACTGTAGTTCACAAATAGTTACATAGTTCTTAGCATGTGCCAGGTCTTTTTTTTTTTTTATACTTTAAGTTTTAGGGTACATGTGCACAATGTGCAGGTTAGTTACATACGTATACTGTGCCATGCTGGTGTGCTGCACCCATTAACTCATCATTTAGCATTAGGTATATCTCCTAATGCTATCCCTCCCCCTCCCCCCACCCCACAACAGTCCCCAGAGTGTGATGTTCCCCTTCCTTTGTCCATGTGTTCTCATTGTTCAATTCCCACCTATGAGTGAGAATATGCGGTGTTTGGTTTTTTGTCCTTGCGATAGTTTACTGAGAATGATGATTTCCAATTTCATCCATGTCCCTACAAAGGACATGAACTCATCATTTTTTATGGCTGCATAGTATTCCATGGTGTATATGTGCCACATTTTCTTAATCCAGTCTATCATTGTTGGACATTTGGGTTGGTTCCAAGTCTTTGCTATTGTGAATAGTGCTGCAATAAACATCCGTGTGCATGTGTCTTTATAGCAGCATGATTTATAGTACTTTGGGTGTATACCCAGTAATGGGATGGCTGGGTCAAATGGTATTTCTAGTTCTAGTTCCCTGAGGAATCACCACACTGACTTCCACAATGGTTGGACTACTTTACAGTCCCACCAACAGTGTAAAAGTGTTCCTATTTCTCCACATCCTCTCCAGCACCTGTTGTTTCCTGACTTCTTAATGATTGCCATTCTAACTGGTGTGAGATGGTATCTCATTGTGGTTTTGATTTGCATTTCTCTGATGGCCAGTGATGGTGAGCATTTTTTCATGTGTTTTTTGGCTGCATAAATGTCTTCTTTTGAGAAGTGTCTGTTCATGTCCTTCACCCACTTTTTGATGGGGTTGTTTGTTTTTTTCTTGTAAATTTGTTTGAGTTCATTGTAGATTCTGGATATTAGCCCTTTGTCAGATGAGTAGGTTGCAAAAATTTTCTCCCATTTTGTAGGTTACCTGTTCACTCTGATGGTAGTTTCTTTTGCTGTGCAGAAGCTCTTTAGTTTAATTAGATCCCATTTGTCAATTTTGGCTTTTGTTGAGCATGTGCCAGGTCTTATTCGATGAGCTTTATGAGCATTAACTCATTTAATGATCACAGCCCTGGGAGACAGGTAGTATTATTCTCTTCTTTTTATAGATGAGGAAATCTAGGCACGGAACAATTAGGAAACTTGGCCAATGTCACACAGTCAGTACATTGGTGGCTGGAGGGAGGAAGCTAGATTCAAACCTAGGCAGTTCAGCTCCAGGGTCTACGCCCTTGCCTATGCATTGCACTGCCTCTCTCTGCTTCTTCAATTCCTTGCATCATCATTATCCCCTCTACAAAGCTCTCTCTGACCACCAAGCTCAATTGCTAATCAACCCCTCCTATGTATATTGTGAAGAGTCTAATTACGTGATAACTATCACAACTCCTCTTCTTCCTATTTTAGACTATAAGTTACTAGAAGGCAGACACCATAATTCATCATAATATCCCCAGCCCAAGTGTTCAATACCTGTTTGACGAATGGCTCAATAAAGGTGACAGATAGCCTTATTGCATGTTCCATAGCGAGTATAAGGAGAAATTCAAAGAAAATGGAACCTAAAGATGACTTGGTCCTTCAGCATTTCACATTTCCAGCTAACATTATATCTAAGTCATAAATTGCAGGGAAACTTTGCCTGTGTGTTCCTGCCACTTGCCCAACACCTTCTCTCAGGAGCTATTACATAGACCAGCACTGTCCACTAGAATGTTCTAAGAAATCCTCTGTATTGCACTGTCCAGTAGTGTAGCCACTAGCCACATGAGGCTATTGAGCACTTGGCTAGAGAGACTGAGGAACTGCATTTTAAATGTTATTTAATTTCAATTATTTTAAATTTAAATAGCCACATGTAGCTAGTGGCTAAGATATAGTACAGTGCATGTCTGGACCACTTGCAAATCATAAGTGGCAGAGAACAGAGTGGTGATGGGAAATAGAACATGGAAAGCAAGGAGGAATGTGCAAAGAACACTTAGTATGAGGGGAACCAACCTGTCTGGTTTGCCTGGGACTGAGGAGTTGCACAAGACCTTCAGTGCTAAAAATGTGATAGTCCCAGGCAAAATGGGACAGTTGGCCACCCTACTCAGTGCCTAGAAGGAACTAAGAGTAGGCTCCACATGAGAACTAGAGAATTTGAAGCAGGAAAAAGAGCAAGAAAAAGATTGGGACTGGGACAGAGTAAGAACATATCATGGGTGGGAAGAGGACAGTCGGCTGGTACCTCTATATTTTCCATATTGCCACACATTTACAGATTCCAACACACAGATTCTAGTGTGGAGACTTCAAACAAAAGTGTGTAATGTACTTTTCTATCTGTCCTTTTTCAAATACGTGTGCTTTATTTCACTCATCTGTCTCTTAGTTGAGGAAGAGAAGATGACAGCCTACTCAACTCTCTTTGATCTGTCATTTAAATTTCCATTCTCATTCCATAATCTGTTAATCTTTCCAGTATCTCAGTACAGGGCTGAATTAAATTCCCATATTGAATCCCAACATGAAAGACATTTCTTTGTGAGCAGCTCAATATAATGTACTTCTAAATGACATTTAAAATGTTCAGCTCAGTAATGGAATGATAAAGAAGGACACCCAGTGTTAGTACACATCGGTAAAAAGAACATTTTTTTAATTAGTCAGAAGCCAAAAAGATAGAACAAGATAATTAGAAAAAAAAGTTTATTCCTACTAGACTGCCACAAGAGTATTATGACTCAAAAGGTAATAGTCACTGAATTCCTGTAGGAATTGAACTTCTTAAAAAGACATCAGACATCAAAGTCTGAGTCATGCCGCATTAACCACCAATGGCCAAAGAAAAGTTTGAATGCCACTGGAAAAGTTAAATATTAGACTTTCCCTGAAACATTTCAACTCAGAGAGCTTAAGTGTAGGTATTGCAGTTGTCATACTGACTTGTGTGCATTCTTTATAGGCTTCCAGACCGATCGCCCCACACCCCCTCCTGTTGCTATGGTGACCCAAATAAATTCTCTCCCGAGATTCATTTCTCTCAGATGCCAATGCATCAGGTCAAGTAGGCAGGCAGGCTAGCAAATAATGCAGTGCCCCTAAACATTCTCACACTCTCCAGGCAGCCCCAGAGAGCTAGTCCTCCACACATCACACCCAATTTCAACATTTCCAAAACTATAATTCCAGTAAACTGTGCAAAAAAGCAAACAAAAAGATTATTCTAAGCTATGGTATTTTTAAAAAATATATCTAACCAACAAGAAAACTCCTTGCAAAAGGCAAAGAGGAAGAGGAAGTAGAAAGTAAGAAGTTCTCCTAAAGTCTACTTCGTCATCCTTATGTTCACCAATAAGACCTGAATGATAGTTCTCAGTAGAATAAATATAAAACCAAGGATGCTTAACCTTCATGGAACACTATTAAATATGGTATTTAGTACTTAGGATTAAGGACTTGGGAGATGGTTGTGGAGGAGACAGATATTACCAGAAAAGAAAATCATGAAGGAAAGCATTTGGTTCATAGAAAATATGCACGTGTTGTTCTAAAGGAAAATGCCTTAAAGTCTTTTGTTATTAGAGATGCTACCATTTAAGGCTTCCAGTGTGTGGGACCTCCCCCCCCCCCACATATGTTAAATATGTATTGCATATAGGACAAATATTTCATGAGACGGCAACCTGAGAAGCAGCATTTCACAGTAACAGTATGTATATAACAAGAAACAAATAGATGCTACCTACACTCCCTAAAAATCCAAGTGTAATAACTTTACCCAAAGATAGACAATATTTTGACCCCCAAACTAGTGCAAGGCACTTCATAAGAAGAGTGAACTGAGCATGCACTTGACCCTGGGGCTACTGGTAATAGCATACATGCCTTAACATTTACTTTCTGATTCTTAAAAATGCCTCACCATAACCCTATAAGGGCAGTTACCTCCATTTTTCAGATGATGAAAATTAGGCACAGAGGAACAAATAACTTGCCAAAGGTCACACACCCGAGAAGTGGTACTGGGATTTGAATCCTAGTTCCATTGCCTGGGCTTGCAACCCCTGTGCTGTACTGTCTCTGATGGTCACCAATGCACTTGAGCGAATCAGACCTTGCCCTAGGGACTTCCTGTCTTCAAATGCCTCTATGTCATTATCTGTTCTCCTCCTCTCAACACATGTTATCTCTCTCCTTCCCACCCCCACTTCTTCCAGTGTCCCTTAGACCATAACATCAATGGCCAGAGGTTCTCTGGGGAACTTGGCATTACTGGAGGAAGGCACTACTTCTCTAGGAACTATGTGGTCCGAGACAGAATTCATACTCTCAGGACCCAGGGGCCACAGTCCAGAGGAAGTTTTCACTGAGCCCATGGAGCAACTAGAGGCTACCATCAACCTGGAGAGAAGATTCTGAGAGGGGTGGTGAGACCAAAAGACAAAAGCAGCATGTCTGGGCCTACACATTCATTTCTGTGCCAAGGTTCTCCAGAAGCTGGAAGAAGAAACAGTTTGGCTGCTCCCACATATGCATCCAAGGTCTTCTGCCCAACTATAAGGAGAGAGGATTTTGGGAAGCCAAGGTGATCAGATGACTTGAGCTCAGGTGTTTGAGATCAGCCTGGGCAACATGGTGAAACCCCATCCCTACAAAAACATACAAAAAAATTAGCTGAGTGTGGTGGCATGTGCCCGTGGTCCCAGCTACTCAGGAGGCTGAGGTGGGTGGATTCCTTGAGTGGAGGAGACGGAGGTTACAGTGAGCCAAGATCGTGACATTGCACTCCAGCCTGGGTGACACAGCGAGACTCCATCTCAAAAAAAAAAAAAGGTGGAGGGAGGGATTCAATGCTGGAGTTGGAGACACCAGAATGAAAGCTTTGAGCAAGTAACAGATGTGATGAGGATAGAGCGATGTAAAGAGAGAGGATGAGTGCGAACTGGAGAGAGCAAGCAAGTCAATACCTAACTAGTCACTTTGGAGCCTGCCCTTCATGGATCTGGGCACCCATAATGAATTCTGCCTGGGCCCTATAGCCCTCCCTTGCTCATTCCTTAGGGCTTGACTCTCTCTCTTCAATGCGGGATTAAACAGAGTTTGGTATTTTGGGGATCAGCATGTGTACTTTCCCATGATTTTTGAATACTATTAACCTTTTCTTATAAACAATTGTCTTTATTATGATTTCAAATATATATATTTCAATATATTTTTGAGCAAGTAACAGGTGTGATGAGCGTATATTTTGAAATATATATATATTTGAAAATATAAATATATATATTTGAAATATATATATTTGAAAATATAAATATATATATTTGAAATATATATATTTGAAAATATAAATATATATATTTGAAATACATATATATTTGAAAATATAAATATATGTATTTGAAATACATATATATTTGAAAATATAAATATATATTTGAAATATATATATTTGAAAATATAAATATATATATTTGAAATATAAATACGTATATATATACATACATATATATATGTATGTATATATATATGCTTGAGATTCTTTGGTCCTGAAATATGAGTTGGATTTCTTAATGGCCATCAGTGCAAATGGGACTAATGAGAAGATATTTGCCTTAAAGGTAACTAACTTTTTGAGGATAACATATCTACTTTATATACCAAGGGATACCTGTTTTAGACATCAAACGGGTTACAAACATTCATATTTTGCCCCAAAGGACAGCTGGGAATCTTACAAGCAAAGAGTCCTAGCATGACTCACTTGTTAATGTTTGCCACCTGGGGCACAAAATGTTTCATCATTGAGACTTGGAGTTTTTGGTAACTGCTTCATAAGTAGATTCAGTTCTTAACCTGGATTTCATATTTTCCTCCTTCATCCAAAATGATTTAATTTCTCAAGAATTGAATTATTTTTTAGAGTTCCTCTAAATTAAATGAAGAGTAAATAAAAAGGCCTTAGACAAAAACTGAATAATTTTATTAAGAATATGATAAATGTGATAGGTTGCAGTAGCCTGAAAATCTCATTATATGCAATTAAGGAGCTACATTAATGTAATTGTAGACTTCCTAGCATTTTAGCCAAGCACATACAGTATTTACAGATAATTGCATAGTAAGGGGGAAAATGCAAGCTGTGATTCTGGCATGCACGTGACTAACGTTGTCAAAACCTGGTTGGGTTTCTCCTTGAGTTATTAGCTTTAAAAGCTTAATTTTTATCTTTTCAAGATGGGAAAATGCACAGGTATGCAAACAAAATGTATCCTGTTAAAAATCTTATAAAGCGCAATGAAATTACAGGCACTATTAAAATACAGTAATAGTCATTTGGATAACACTAATTCCAAATTTGTAACTGTTTGGAACTTTACTGAGCAAGGAATTTTAAAGCAAATTAATATTCTAAGTAGTAGTGCAGTGTGGATGGGTAACTTATTATGAGGCCCCTGAATATATACATTGAGACCCCAAGATATATTCATTGTTTGCATAAAATTATGCTAAAATTTCAAAAGAGCCAATAAGAGACAGAAAGATGTCATAGAAAAAGTGCTCAATTAGGCTGGAAGAAATCTGAACACATCCTGACTCTGTGAACAAAAGCTTGTATCATACAATCTTGAAAAAAAGGAAACTCTTTAGATCTTAGTTTCCTCAATTATAAAACTCAATGATTGAATTAGATAAATTACAAAGTAACTTCAATCTCTAGAAAGTTTTAAGATGTTATCAAATCATTGAAGTAGGCCCTGTGGGTTAAATACTTTTCAGTGATCAGGTTGAATTATTAATCTGAGTTTTTACACTTGTCAATAGACTAACTTTTTAGAGCAGTTTTAACTTTACAGTAAAACTGAGCAGAAGGTACAGAGATTTCCCTTACATTTCCTGCTCCTTCACGAGTATAGCTTCCCCCATGATCAACATCCCCCACACAGTGGTACTTTTGTTACAATTGATGGACCCACATTGACACCTCATTTCACCAAAAGTGTATAGTTTACATTAGGATTCACTTTTGGTGTTGCATATTCTGTGGGTTTGGACAACTACATAATGACATATATCCGTCATTATAACATCATATAAAGTATTTTCAGTGTCTTTAAAAAATCCTCTATGCATTGCCTATTCGTCCCTGCCTCCTCTATCAATTCCTGGCTACCAATGATCTTTTTTATTGTCTCTAGTTTTGCATTTTCCAGGGTGTCATATACTTGAAATCAAACTGTATGTAGCCTTTTCAGATTGGTTTCTTTCACTTAGTAACATGCATTTAAGTTTCCTCCATGTTTTTTCATGACTTAATAAGTCATTTCTTTTTAACACTGAATAATATTCCATTGTCTGGATGCACCACAGTTTATTTATTCATTCACCTACTCAAGAACATCTGATTGCTTCCAAATTTGGGTAATTATGAATAAAGCTACTATAAACATGCATGTGCAGGTTATTGTATGAACATAAGTTTTCAATTCCTTTGGGCAGATACTAAGGAGTGTGATTGCTGGATAATATGATGAGAGTAGGATTAGTTTTGTAAGAAACTTCCAAACTGTCTTCCAAAATGACTGCACCAGAAAGGACCCACAGACCTCCTGAAGGAAGCAGATTGCCCCTGTAGGACCCAGAATACACCCCAAATACTGTGCTAGTATCCACGGCTGAGAGACCCACGGAGGATTAACATCACAGGACTCTGTGCAGACAGCTCCCAGTACCAGCCCAGAGTCCGGTAGACTTGCTGGGTGGCTAGACCCAGAAGACAGATAAAAATCACTACCCCTCAGCTCTCAGAAAGCCACATCTATAGAGAAAAGGGAGAGTACTACATCAAGGGAACAGCCTGTGGGACAAAAGAATCTGAACAACAGCCTTCAACCCTAGACTTTCCCTCTGACAGAGCCTACCAAAATGAGAAGTAACCAGAAAAGCAACTCTGGTAATATGACAAAACAAGATTCTTTAATACCTCCAAAAAAAATCACACTAGCTCACCAGCAATTGATTCGAACCAAGAAGAAATCCCTAACCTACCTGAAAAAGAATTTAGGAGGTTAGTTATTAAGCTCATCAGGGAGGAACCAGAGAAAGGTGAAGCCCAATGTAAGGAAATCCAAAAAAACAAAAAAACAAAAACAAACAAACAGAAAAAACAATGATACAAGAAGTGAAGGGAGAAATATTCAAGGAAATAGATAGCATAAATATAAAACAATAAAAACTTCAGGAAACAATGGACATACTTATAGAAATGCAAAATTCTCTGGAAAGTCTGCAATAGAACTGAACAAGTAGAATAAAGACATTCAGAGCTTGAAGACAGGTCTTCAAATTAACTCAATCCAACAAAAACAAAGAATAAAGAGTAAGAAAATATGAACAAAACCTCGAAGAAGTCTGGGATTATGTTAAACAATCAAACCTAAGAATAATTGATGTTCCTGAGGAAGAAGAGAAATCTAAAAGTTTGGAAAACGTATCTGGGGGAATAATTGAGGAAAACTTCCTCAGCCTTGCGACAGACCTAGACATCCAAATGCAAGAAGCACAAAGAACACCTGGGAAATTCATCGCAAAAAAATCATAGCCTAGGCACACTGTCATCAGGTTATCTAAAGTTAAGACAAAGGAAAGAATCTTAAGATCTGTGAGACAAAAGCACCAAGTAACCTATAAGGGAAAACCTGTCAGATTAACAGCAGCTTTCTCAGCAGAAACCCTCTAAGCTAGAAGGGCTTGGAGCCCTATCTTCAGCCTCCTCAAACAAAACAATTACCAGCCAAGAATTTTATATCCAGCGAAAATAAGTTTCACATATGAAGGAAAGATACAGTCTTCTTCAGACAAACAAATGCTGAGAGAATTCATCACTACCAAGGCACCACTACCAAAACTGCAAAAGGAGCTCTAAATCTTGAAACAAATCCTGGAAACACATCAAAACAGAACCTCTTTAAAGCATAAATCTCACAGGATTTAACAAAAATACAATAAAACAAAAATACAATTAAAAAACAAAAACAAAAAACCAAGGTATATAGGCAACAAATAGCATGATGAATGGAATGGTACCTCACGTCTCAATACTAACATTGAATATAAATGGCCTAAATGCTCCACTTAAAAGATACATAATTGCAGAATGGGTAAGAATTCACCAACCAACTATCTGCTGCCTTCAAGAGACTCATCTAACACATAAAGACTCACACAAACTTAAGGTAAAGGGGTGGAAAAAAGACATTTTGGACAAATGGACATGAAAAGTGAGCAGAAATAGCTATTCCTATTCAGACAAAACAAACTTTAAAGCAACAGCAGTTAAAAAAGAAAAAGGGACATTATATAATGATAAAAGGTCTTGTCCAACAGGAAAATATCACAATCCTAAACATATATGCACCTAACACTGGAGCTCCTGAATTTATAAAATGATTATTAATAAACCTAAGAAATGAGATAGACAGCAACGCAATAATAGTGGGGGACTTCAATACTCCACTGACAGCACTAGACAGTTCATCAAGACAGTCAACGAAGAAGCAATTAATTTAAACTATACCCTGGAACAAATGGGCTTTACAGATATATACAGAACATTCCATCCAACAACTGCAGAATATACATTCTATTCAACAGCACATGGAACTTTACCCAAGATAGACTATATGATAGGCCACAAAATGAGCCTTAATAAATTTAAGAAAATTGAAGTTATATCAAGCACTTTCTCAGACCACAGTGGAATAAAACTGGAAATAAACTCCAAAAGCAACCTTCAGAACCATGCAAATACATGGAAATTAAATAACCTGCTCCTGAATGATCATTGGGTCAAAAATGAAATCAAGATAGAAATTTAAAAATTCTTTGAACTATATGACAATAGTGACAAAACCTATCAAAACCTCTGGGACACAGCACAGGCAGTGCTAAGAGGAGAGTCCATAGCCCTAAATGCCTACATCAAAGAGTCTGAGAGAGCACAAACAGACAATCTAAGGTCACACCTTAAGGAACTAGAGAAACAAGAACAAACCAAACCCAAACCCAAACCCAGCAGAAGAAAGGAAATAACCAAGATCAGAGCAGAACTAAATGAAATTGAAACCAAAAAAATACAAAAGATAAATGAAACAAAAACCTGGTTCTTTGAAAAGATAAATAAAATTGATAGACCATTAGCAAGATTAACCAAGAAAAGAAGAGAGAAAATCCAAATAAGTTCAATAAGAAATGAAATGGGAGATGTTACAACTGACACCACAGAAATACAAAAGGTCATTCAAGGCTACTATGAACACCTTTACATGCATTAACTAGAAAACCTAGAAAAGATGGATAAATTCCTGGAAAGATAAAACCCTCCCAGATTAAATCAGGAAGAATTAGATACCCTGAACAGACCAATAACAAGCAGCAAGATTAAAATGGTCATTTAAAAATTACCAACAAAAAAAAGTTCAGGACCAGACAGATTCACAGCAGAATTCTACCAGACATTCAAAGAAGAATCGGTACCAATCCTATTAACACTATTCCACAAGATAGATAAAGAGGGAATCCTCCCTAAATCATTCTATGAAGCCAGAATCACCCTAATACCAAAACCAGGAAGGACATAACTGAAAAAGAAAACTACAGATCAATATCCCTTATGAACATAGATGCAAAAATCCTTAACAAAATACTAGCTAACCAAATCCAACATATCAAAAAGATAATCCACCATGATTAAGCAGATTTCATACCAGGAATGCAGGTTTCCTGGTATGATGTGCTAAGAGGAATGCAGAATTCATACCAGGTTTAACATACGCAAGTCAATAAATGTGATATACCGCAAAAAGAGAATTAAAAACAAGAATCACATGATCATCTCAATAGATGCAGAAAAAGCTTTCAACAAAATCCGGCATCCCTTTATGATTAAAACTCTCAGCAAAATCAGCATACAAAGGACATATCTCAATATAATAAAATCCATCTATGACAAACCCACAGCCAACATAATACTGAATGGGGAAAAGTTGAAAGCATTTCCACTGAGAACTGAAACAAGACAAGGATGCCCACTCTCACCACTGCTCTTCAACATAATACTGGAAGTCCTAGCCAGAGCAATCAGACAAGAGAAAGAAATGAAGGGCATCCAAATTGGTAAAGAGGAAGTCAAACTGTCGCTGTTTGCTGATGATACAACTGTTTACCTGGAAAACCATAAAGGCTCCTCCAGAAACTGATAAAAGAACTGATAAAAGAATTCAGCAAAGTTTCCAGATACAAAATTAATGTACACAAATCAGTAGCTCTTTTATACACCAATAGTGACCAAGCTGAGAATCAAATCAAGAACTCAACCTCTTTTATAATAGATGCAAAAATAAAATACTTAGGAATACACCTAACCAAGGAGGTGAAAGACTCTGCAAGGGAAACTACAAAACACTGCTAAAAGAAATCATAGATGACATAAACAAATGGAAACACATCCCATGCTCATGGATGGGTAAAATCAATATTGTGAAAATGATCATACTGCCAAAAGCAATCTATAAATTTAATGCAATTCCCATTGAAATACCACCATCATTCTTCATAGAATTAGAAAAAAAAAATTCTAAATTCATATGAAACCAAAAAAGAACCTGCATAGCCAAAGCAAGACTAAGCAAAAATAACAAATCTGGAGGCATCACATTACCTGATTTCAAACTATACTATAAGGCCACAGTCACCAAAACAGCATGGTACTGGTATAAAAATAGGCACAGAGACCAACGGAACAGAATAGAGGACCCAGAAATAAACCCAAATACTTACAGCCAACTGATCTTTGACAAAGCAAACAAAAATATAAAGTGGGGAAAGAACACCCTTTTCAGCGAATGGTGCTGGGATAATTGACTAGCCACATGTAGAATGAAACTGGAGCCTCATCTCTCACCTTATACAAAAATCAACTCAAGATGGATTACAGACTTAAATCTAAGACCTGAAATTATAAAAATTCTAGAAGATAACATCAGATAAAACCCTTCTAGACATTGGCTTAGGCAAAGATTTCATGACCAAGAACCCAAAAGCAAATGAAATAAAAACAAAGATAAATAGCTGGGACTTAATTAAGCTAAAGTTTTTGCATGGCAAAAGGAACAGTCAGCAGAGTAAACAGACAACACACAGTGTGGGAGAAAATCTTCACAATTTGTACCTCTGACAAAAGACTAATATCCGGAATCTGCAATGGACTCAAACAAATCAACAAGATAAAAACAAACAATCCCATCAAAAAGTGGGCTAAGGATATGAATAGACAATTTTAAAAAGAAGATATACAAATGGTCAACAAACACGCAAAAAATGCTCAATGTCACTAATGATCAGGGAAATGCAAATCAAAACCAAAATGCAATACCACCTTATTCCTGCAAGAATGGCCATAATCAAAAAAATTAAAAAATAGTAGATGTTGGTGTGGATGTGGTGAACAGGGAACACTTCTACACTGCTGGTGGGAATGTAAACTAGTACAACCACTATGGAAAACAGTGGAAATTCCTTAAAGAACTAAAAGTAGAACTACCATTTGATCCAGCAATAACACCTCTGGGTATCTACCCAGAGGAAAAGAAGTCATTATACAAAAAAGATACTTGCACATGCATGTTTATAACAGAAAAATTCACAACTGCAAAAACGTAGAGCCAACCCAAATCCCCATCAATCAACGAGTAGATAAACAAACTGTGGTATATATATGATGGAATACTACTCAGCCATAAAAAGGAATGAATTAATGGCATTTGCAGCGACCTGGATGAGATTGGAGACTATTATTCTAAGTGAAATAACTCAGGAGTGGAAAATCATACGTTGTATGTTCTCACTTATAAGTGGGAGCTAAGTTATGAGGATGCAAAGGCATAAGAATGACACAATGGACTTTGGGGATTCAGGGGGAAAAGGTCAGAAGTGAGTGAGAGATAAAAGACACAAATAGCTGTGTTACTGCTCCAGTGATGGGTGTACAAAAATCTAACAAATCACTACTAAAGAACTTACTCATGCAACCAAACACCACCTGTTCCCCAGTAACCTATAGAAATAAAAAATAAAATAAAATAAATTCCCAGTATCAATGAATGAGAGTTCCTGTGGCTCCACATCCTCACCAGCATTTGATATTGTCAGTGTTCTGAATTTGTGCCATTATAATGAGTGTGTAGTGGCTTCTCATATTGTTTTCATTTGCATTTCCCTGATGACAAATGTTATGGGTCATCTTTTCATATGCTTATTTGTCACCTGTATATCTTCTTTAGTGAGGTATTTGCTAAGGTCTTTGGCTCATTTTTAAATTGGGTTGTTTGTTTTCTTATTGTTCAGTTTTAAGAGTTTTTTGTATATTTTGAATAACAGTCCTTTATCAGGTATGCCTTTTGCAAATATTTTCTCCCAGTCTATGGCTTATCTTTTTTTCTCTTGACAAAGTCTTTCACAAAGGAGAAACTTTTAATTTCAATGATGTCCAGCTTATCAACTATTTCTTTCATGGATTGTGCCTTTAAGTTATACCTAAAAAGTCATTATCAAACTCAAAGTTATCTAGATTTTCTCCTATGTTATCTTCTAGGAGTTTCATAGTTTTGCATTTTACATTTAGGTCTGTGATCCACTGTGAGTTAATTTTTCTGAAAAGAATAAGGTGGTCTGTGTCTAGATTCCTTTTATTTTCTTTTTGCTTGTGGATGTTCAGTTTTTCCAGCACCATTCTTGAAAAAACTATCTTTTATCCATTGTATTGCCTCTACATTTGTTTTTAAAAAGTTAGAATTTTTATCAATTTAGATTCACCTACCTTCAGATACAGTAGGTGGTATAGACTGAAGACTTGTGTCTCCCCAAAATTCATATGTTGAAATTCTATCCCCTAATATGATGTTAGTAGAAGGTGGGGCCTTTGGTAAATGACTGGGTCATGAGGGCATTGTCCTCATAAATGGGATTAGTGCCCTTATGAAAGAGGCCCTGGAGAGCTCCTTCAACCCTTCTTCCAGAATGGAAGTTCTCACCAGGCATTGAATCTACTGGCACCAGACCCTGAATCTACTGGCACCAAAATCATCTACTGATCTTGGACTACCCAGCCTCCAAAACTGTGAGAAAAAAGTTTTTGTTGTCTATAACCCACTCAGTCTATGGTATTTTGTTATAGCAGGCCAAATGGACTAAGACAGAGGGAAATAATATGGACCAGACACCTTCTATGTATTAGGAACTGTACGAGCCACTTTCACATATGCTAAGCATGTTTACAGTATAGATCTACTCTATTGAGAAAAAAATGGATTTTTCACAGTGCTAATTTTATGTTAAAAGAGGTTATAATTATTTTAAAGTCACTTAACTTAAAATATGTGTCGAAGACCATGGTTATGATCACAGTGGTCAACATGCCTCTCTTCATTGAATATTGGATACTGCATTGAGTGCATTGGCCCAGGCATCCTCTAGGGAAGATGGTATTACTATTTCCATTTTACAGATGCACAAAGTAAGCCTTGGAGAGGTCAGGCAACTTGCCCAAGGTGACTCAGCCAGCATATGCAGGAGTCAGGACTTGAACTCGAGTCATTCTAAATCTAAAGTTATGGGCAAACCATTTTAAATGTGGACTCAAAAAAGAAGTTATGCACTTCCCACTGCCCTCTAATCATTAAAGAGGTCAGAGAAAAATGAATGTATAGTAAACACCCACCCTGTATCTAATTTCTCCTACTGAATTCATGAAGAATAAGTAAGTGATTCAGCCATTTTCCTGGCTCCTGCCCCTGAATGATGGAAAACAAATGTTCTTGCTAAAGGGCTTGGGTGGAAGCTATCAACAGGAATGAAATCTCAAATGATAGCTGCCCAGAACCACATAGCAATATATTATCACTCATACAGTTTATGGAACATTCACTCATTTTTTTTTACAACATCAAGTTTAACTTTGCGGGAGGCAAGTTGTGTTATAAAACTGCAACAACAAAAAAAAGTGTTCGAAAATGTTGATATGATTGTCTATCTAACAGAAGGGAGACAATTTGCAGCAAAATAATTGGTACATTTTCCCACTGTATTATATTTCTCAAAACATGTTACTGTGGGAGGAGATTAGCTTCCCCTTTCTTCAGGAATAAAATGACTTGTCTCCTATAGTGAATAGAACTGTCATTCTGAGAGCTGACAAATGCTAACAACCTTTGGAGGTGCAGTGTGCAAGCATCTAAAAAGCGAATAAAATAAAATGAAGAATAGAGTAACCAAGGAAAGAAAGGTCATGAAAGGAAATAGTGGGGTAGAACCCTTAAATATATATTTAAAAAGAAAGCATCAAAAATCTGTGTAATGCCAGAAATAAGAGTCATACACTAAAATGAAGAGAAACAAAAATAACTACATCTAAAGTAACTTCAATTAGTTTACCTTTTTATGTTAGGCTCTATAACATCAAATTCAATATAACAGATTCTATTCTGTTTTGCTAAATATGAACTTGCATTAAGAAGACAATAGAGGGAGGCCGAGGCGGGCGGATCACGAGGTCAGGAGATCGAGACCATCCTAGCTAACACGGTGAAACCCCGTCTCTACTAAAAATAGAAAAAATTAGCCGGGCGTGGTGGCGGGCGCCTGTAGTCCCAGCTACTCGGGAGGCTGAGGCAGGAGAATGGCGTGAACCCAGGAGGCGGAGCTTGCAGTGAGCTGAGATCGGGCCACTGCACTCCAGCCTGGGCGAAAGAGCAAGACTCCGTCTCAAAAAAAAAAAAAAAAAAAAAAAAAAAAAAAGAAGACAATAGAGCTGACCACTTGTTCAAACCACACATGTTCAAAATAACAGCATTCAGAGCCAGAGATGGGATCATTGGCTGATATGGCATGAGCTTCATCATGTACCCCTGCATTCTTGGTCCCTGTGGCCCTGGTGGGATTAGAATAATATAGCAGGCCAAATGGACTAAGTGGTAACAGAAGAAAATGGACAGGAGGCCAAAAAATCATACTAGGTGAGTAAGGGGTCCTGGGAGGCAGTTATGACACAACTGACTAAGGATTTGGCAAATGGTGGCAGTCAAGAGAAGATTCGAGTCAATCCTGGTGTTCCCCTTTCCTGTTAGAAAAGGCTCTCAAATAATGACATTTGTATGGCTGCATTTTCTTTTTACTTTTTTTTTTCCACTGACTAAAAGTCTGCAACTCACGAAACTCAGATTTTTATCTGTCAAGGTAGAGTACTTAAATTCTTGTTACCCTCCGTACATTCCCAACTACTTTTTAGCATAAAGTTGGGGGTGGTGAGGATGCTACTAAAAACCAAAGTGGTGGTTGCGTCTTAGAGGAATTGTCTTTACTCAGCAATGACCGGCGCTCAGCCGGGCGCGGTGGCTCACGCCTGTAATCCCAACACTTTGGGAGGCCGAGGCGGGCGGATCACGAGTTCAGGAGATTAAGACCATCCTGGCCAACATGGTGAAACCCCATCTCTACTAAAATACAAAAAATTAGCCGGGTGTGGTGGCGCAGGCCTGTAGTCCCAGCTACTTGGGAGGCTGAGGCAGGGGAATCGCTTGAACCTGGGAGGCGGGGATTGCAGTGAGCCGAGATGGGGCCACTGCACTCCAGTCTGGCGACAGAGCAAGACTCCATCTCAAAACAAACAAGCAAAAAACAATGACCAGTGCTTTTCTGTATTTCATGAATACGTAGATGTTAGAGGTGGAAAAGTCTTCAACAACTATCCCAAAGTTTTGTGTAAGAAATGTGGTTCTTCACAAATAACAACCATATGAGTAATCTGGCCAGACACGGTGACTCACGCCTGTAATCCCAACACTTTAGGAGAAAGAGGCGGGTGGATCACGAGGTCAGGAGATCGAGATTATCCTGGCTAACGCAGTGAAACCCCGTCTCTACTAAAAATGCAAAAAAATTAGCCGGGCGTGGTGGCGGGCGTCTGTAGTCCCAGCTACTCGGGAGGCTGAGGCAGAAGAATGGCGTGAACCCGGGAGGCGGAGCTTGCAGTGAGTGGAGATCATGCCACTGCACTCCAGCCTGGGCCACAGAGCGAGACTCTGCCTCAGGAAAAAAAAAAAAAAAAAAGAGTAATCGATGAGTATTGTCTATTGACTGCTTACTATGTGCCATGTAGTATGCTAAGTAGTTGACATATGTGCAGTCATTAGCTCTTCCTAATTCTATAAAATGTATTATTATCATCCTCATTTGAAGATAGGGAAACAGAGCATTAGAGAGTCTGAGCCCTTACACAAGACACAGCTGGTAAATGGTCAATTTTAGATTCGGAAATTTTTTTTTTTATTGGAAGCCAGACATTGTGAATTTTAAGTTGTTAGGTATTAGATATTTTTCTATTATTTTCTTGTATTCTGGAATATAATTAAGATACTTGGGAAAATTTTGGTTCTTTTAGGTCTTGCTTTTAAGGTTTTCTGGGCAGGACAAGACCAGTGTTATTCAAAGGCTAATTATTCCTCACTACTGACGCAAAATACCTCACAACATAGTACCTGATGCCCCATAAAATGTGAGATTTTCTCTTCTGGCTGGTAGGAACAGGAACTGGTCCCAGCCCTGTGTGAGCTCCTATTATGGTCCCTCTAATCCTTTCAGGTAATTCTTTCCCCATTCTTGCATAATTACCTCCCATGGATGTGCTGATCAGTACTCAGCTAAAGACTCAGGAGGACCCTCTATAGATCTCCAGGGTTGTTGCTTAACGTAGCTCTCTTCTCTCCAGTGCTCTACCCTGTAAACTCAAGCCTTGGTCTCTCTGGACTCAGCTCTGTCTTCTCAACTCAGACTGCCTTGCCAGGCCTGGGTTCACTTCCCTGCACCTCAGCCTGGAAATTCACTTCCAGCAGCAAGGGGGACAATTGTGGCACTCACCTTGTTTGTTTTCCATCTCTCAGAAATCCCTGTCCTTCATGGTCTGATGTCTTTATAACTGCCCAATGGCATCAATGTTATCTAGTTGTCTAGTTGTTTTGGAAAAGAAGGTAAATCTACATCTGACCCAGATGCAGATAGCCTCAGGTCCAGATCAGAAGCTCAGCAGTTAGGTTTCAGAACCTGAGCCTATAATCACTATACTACCTTTTATGAAGTAGTCAGGACCAGAAAGGTTAAATGACTTACTAAGATGTATACCATAAGAAACCGAAGATCTTTCCTTTCAATACATTTTCCCAAAAAAAATCATTGTTTGAAAAATGATATTAGAAGAGGATAAGAAAAACACATTCAGATCCTCTGTTTAATCCTCTTTTAAATATTTTTCTCTAGGCTCAACTATCAGATTTTCCTCTGAGGGAATGCTCACATTTTCTAGTCCTGAGAGATCATCCTATAGATATTTCAGGAAAAGTGCATGAAGCATTTTTTATGTCCATGAATCCCACGTCATTACCAGCATAGCTTATGATTAGGGTAAGGCTTTACTAATATCCCTGACCGTATGAACAAATTGGAGCAATGCAGATATGTCTCACTTTACCGAACAAATTTATTTCTAAAAATCTGGGCTTAAACCAAATTTGAATAAATTGAATAATTTCAAATGTACCAGTAAAGCTTACTGCTTAAAATAATACTAATATTTTTATGAATTAAATCGAAAACCCCTTAGTTACTGTGAGAGGCAATGTAGCATTGTGGCTAAGTGCACAGTCTTTGGAAACTGGCAGGCCTGGGTTCAAATCCCAGCTTATTCACTATTTGACCTTGGTCAAGTCACTTAATTTATCAGAGCCTCAAGTTCTTTTATAAAATGAGGATGAAAAGAATCACCCTCTTGGGAACAACAGACACTGGGGCCTACCAGAGGGTGGAGGGTGGGAGGAGAGAGAGGAGCAGAAAAAAAATAACTATTAGGTACTAGGCTTAGTAGCTGGGTGATAAAATAATCAGTACTTCACACCCCCGTGTCACCAGTTTACCTATATAACAAACATGCACATGTACCCCTGAACCTAAAATAAAAGTATTTTATAAAAAGAGTCATATTCTTGAGTTGTTGAGAGGATTTGGTGAGCTAATCCTGGTAAAAATGCGTAGCACACTGTCTGATTCTTAGCACTAAAGTTACTATCATTAGTACACTTATATAGAAAAATTAAAAGGTCACATAATCAGAGGAAATGAGAAATTAGAAGTTGTCATTTCTAGATAAAACTCCTTCCAAGTATATGCTGGGTTTTAGTTTAATTTTAAATATATTAAAAGTTAGACTACCCAACATTTTCCTTTTTTTTTCTTTTTTCTTTTCTTTTCTTTCTTTTTTTTTTTTTAAGATGGAATTTCTCCCTCTCCCCAGGCTGAAGTACAGTGTCATGATCTCTGCTCCCTGCCACCCCCGCCTCCTGGGTTCAAGCAATTCCCCTGCCTCAGCCTCCAGAGTAGCTGGGACTACAGGTGCACGCCACCACACCCAGCTGATTTTTGTATTTTTAGTAGAGACAGGGTTTTACAATGTTGGCCAGTCTGGTCTCAAACTCCTGGCCTCAAGCAATTTTCCTGCCTTGGCCTCCCAAAGTGCTGGGATTAAAGGCATAAGCCAAATACCCAACATTTTCTTATAAGAGTTTTATAACTAAAATAGTTCACCTTGGTATCACTGTGTTTCAATTTTCATTTACTTAATATTATTCATCAATACCTATGTACCATGGAAACTAATTCTGCAGTGTTTCTATCTTTCGGATATTATTTGATAACTGTCTCAGCACATCACACTTTTTCAGTTATCATCTCAATCAACTACACATATTTATTTCTTCTCATATTTCTAACCTACATGAATGATATTCTTTAGCTCTAAACAATCCTATTATTTTCTACAAATATTATTTTTAAAATACAATAATTTAGGTAATGTTTTCCTCAAAATCATAGGAAAGGAAAATTTCAATATCCTTTTTAATCTGCAATTTCCAATTCACACCTAATCATATCTGTTTTGACAGCTGTATCATCTTTCAGACCAGTCACTTATATCAGTCCATGAAAGCAGGTTAGACCTAAAAGAATTGACTCAGCAAGCCTAGAAGATTAAGTATAATTATTATCACAACTTTTTCATATAACCTCCTAATGCATCTGTGTTTGAGATTGAATTCTTAGTATATTTAGGGTTGCCTGTATTTTTACTTGATAAATCTGGCAACTCTAAATATGTTTGAAATAGGCATACGCTTGTACATTCCCAAAGTCTAGAAAAGGCTATATGTGAACATAACTGTGCAAGTTGGTAGAATATTTAAGAACTTGAAGGTTGTCAATGGTATAAAATATGAATATTTATGATATCTGAACACATCTTTGTATAATTTCTCTTTCCCCGGTGATTTCAACAAGTTTTAATGCAATACAAATGTAAAATGTCATCAACTTATTTAAATAGAGCCTCCAAAATCAAACACTAAGATTGTAAATGAAGGCAAACTTAGTCCTCACATCTGAAATATCTTGTCATCAGATGAACCATTATTTTATCTTAGTGGTCTTCCTAGCATCTAACAGACAATAAGAGGTTCACACCAAAGCCAATTTCAATTAATTCAAGATGGAAAATTTCATGTGACATTATCAAACACTTTACCAAAATTGAGATAGATTGCATCTACAATTTCACATTACATTTGTCTACTGATCTTGTAGCTCTATCAAAAAAAAGCAATCAAGTTTGTCTGGCATGATTTGCTCTTTTTAAATTCCTATTTTGTAATGTCCAATATCATTATCTTTAGATGTTTCATCAATGCTTACAGGCTTCCTTTTAATATGCATTCTATTCTGTTACTATAGATTTACCTTGCTTTTGCTGGACAATTATTTGTGTTGTTCACCTTTTAAGAACAACAATAATCATTATCATTAGGATAATGCTCCAGTAATTATTCCTCATATTTGGGTTGATAAAGGAACTCAAATCAATTTTACAAGTACTTATTGCACATTTACTAATTGCTTATTACTCTGCCAGGCATTATGAAGAGGAAAGACTGGAAGAAGCAAACTTTCTAGAGAAGCCATTGATCTCACTAATGAGATAAATACAGTGTAATGGAAATTCTGCATTCATTAGTACCCAGGGTTTCATAAACTCTAGTAGTCTAAAAAAAAAAAAAAACTTATTAAAATTCAAGTTTTCATGCCTTCCTTTTAAAAATTCTAATTCTGCATTTGCATTTTTAACAAGCACCCTCAGGTGAGTTCCGCATAAACATTTCTTAAACTACACTTGAATAAAACTGATCTGGACAGTCAGGTATCATAGGATCGGAATAGAAGTCAGCCATTATAGGTCAATGTCATACAAAAAGACTTTGTGGCTGAATCACGACTGTAAGGATAACAGATTGACTAAGTTCTTATAGTATTACCTGAGAATGTGCTGGAACTGCTTTGAAATACACTTGATTGAGAAAGGTAGACCTTTTTATACACTGTGACCATCTGTTCTTTGGTCAAATCAATAAGGTAATAAAGGATTAATAAAGTTACTATATAAGTTAATAAAGGCAACAAAAGATTAATAAAGTTAAAGTTACAAAACAAAAAACAAAAAAATAAACACGTATCCCTAAACATGCCAAAGGAATTAAAACAAATTTATCACTGAGAAGCATTTATCTGGATTGTTACATTATAGATCAGATACATTACAGAACTTGGGAATTTATCAAGTATTTAGTGACAATTGAGCAAGCAATACTTAGAGATAATTTCTGAGTTGCCAAGAGATTTTTACCCTGTAAGTAAGTCCTGCAGTACTTCTGTGAAAGCCTGCAGTGTTAAGAATGATTCTTCTAAATTCAGAAGGTATTAAATGAAAACTCTGAACAACTTTTCCAAATATCTCGGATTGGTCTACTGTAGACAAGGTCTATTTTATTCCTTGTACTATCCATACAAAACTAACATATTAGTCAGGGTCCAAGCAAGAAAACGGTATTTAAAACAGAAGGAATTTAATACTGGAGGAAATGTGTTATGCAGTTGATGAAAGACATGAATAACCAAAGGGGACAGTGAAGCAACCAGAGATTAACAATACAGAAAGCCTCTTCCCCTAAGAAAAAGAGGTGGTATTTCCACAGCCCAGAGGCTGGGCCACCTGACTGAAGCCAGAGCAATGGGGGCAGAGAGACAGAGGAAGAAATACCCTGGCATCTCCCTTCCCCTCACCCTCCAATCTCCTATGAATGCTTTCCAGGGCAGAACCCAGCAAAATGACAGCTGACATATCTCACAGCATGTGGTGGAAAACAGCGAAGAAGGAGTCTAAGAGCAAATAAGTCAAGGACTGTCAAGGAAAGGTGGCGGTGGTGGTCGTGGTGTGATTACTACTGTTTTTTAATGTTATTTTAAAATAGAGAAATTTTGTTTGCACAAATATTTTGAAATCTTTATAACTTCTCAATCCCATATTTCAATTATTCAACAATTCATGCTGGTTCCAAATAAATTACATTTTATCCTTATATTCTTTACCACTCTAGTTTCATATGAATTAAAAATTGATGCTGGAAATAAGTTTCATTTTTCTTTTTATAGTATTACTAAATGCAGATCCTTTGTCCCGGCTTACCTCTCTTACCTATATATGAGAAGATATTCTTATATCATTCCTGATTTTTTTGTGTGTCCAAATGTCTTGTCTTCATCTTTTTTTCAATGTACATTTCCAAAGAACAATCTGGTATTTAAATCATTTATTTACCATAATTCTGTTTTCGTCCAGACTCATTAACGGAATTTTTGTATTTATTAATTTCTATTTCCCCAGCAGAAGGCCATATATTAGTCCCTTTAGCCCATTTATCTAGTAGAAAGGATATGCTCAGAAACAAAATTTGGTATCTCCCCACCCAAAAATTCATCATGGCTGGGTGCAGTGACTCATGCCTGTAGCCCCAGCACTTTGGGAGGCTGAGGCAGAAGGATCTCTTGAGTCCAAGAGTTCGAGACCAGCCTGGGCAACATAGTGAGATCTCGTCTTTACAAAAAATGAACAAAATTAGCCAGGCGTGGTTGTGCACACCTACAGTCCCAGCTACTCAGGCAGCTGAGGTAGGAGGATTCCTTGAGCCTGGGAGGTCAAGGCTGCAGTGAGCCGAGATCATGCCACTGCACTCTAGCCTGGGTGACAGAATGAGACCTTGTCTCAAAAAAATAAAAAGTAAAAAATCCATCATGTTAATTAAGTGCTACAATGAAGCTTTATGTTCAACAAAGTGTTTTGCATAGTGTGTGTGTGTGTGTGTGTGTGTGTAAACAAGTGTCTTCAAGAATGAGAAACAAAGAAATGCAATTATAGGATCTGGTGCTTCCATTCATGTCTTTATGCATAAATGCATAAATGCAATACATAAATGATTTAGCAATTATATAATCATGTTCTCAGAACACATAATTCCCTTTTGCCACAAATAATTACCCAAACTCCACAGGTTATATTTCAGTTGACCCTCACTTCTTAATAACTAATTTCTAGTCTCATCAGATCGGTCTCCTCACTGACTGCTCAACACCCCCATGTTCAATTTGTTCATGATTTTTCTAGTCTACTTCTCCCCACACAACATTATCCATGATCTCCCCACTACAAAACTCCCTATCTAAACCTCACCTCCTTCATGGAATTTACCATGATAAACCAGCCCAAAGGGATTCTTCTTCTTTCTCCTGAACTCCTATTGGACTTCATGTCTATGACTTGTCTATTCATTACTGCACATATGGGCATCCTCAAAAGTTCTTTAAATTCTTGGGAACCGGACCCTCAGTTTACATCCTACAAATATGTAGGAGCATTGAACAAAGGACAAATAACCAAAAACACAGTTACTGAATGCCACTGAAGTTTCATAATCAGTCCTGGAGAGGTGTTTTTGAAGTCATCAAAAGACGACGGAGAAAAAACAAAAAAGAATGATATTTTAGTGCAAAATCTAGAAGACCAGATGAAAGATCAATAACCCAGAAAGAAACAAAAATAAATGAATTTCAGGTATGCAGACGTAGATTTCCTCTAAAGAAACTTCTCATTCATTTTAGGGAGGTTTCCAAGACATTTTTTCCCCATTGGAAAAAAATTTCATATTTTTATCTTCATTGATTAAATTTCTTTCTGTTTTAGCCAGCAATATATTTTTGCTGCCTCTCGCATCTTGAAAAACAACTCTGAGGAATTTCATCTCATAGTCACTCTTTATTATCTGTCTGCTACCCTGTCTTAATTCAGTTCCATCAGGAGGATCAAATCTAAAGCCCACCTGTAGCTCTGATTAGTTGTTCACTAAATGTGATTTTGAAACTCAAGTCTCAAGATATTCTCATTCTCGGAGCTTCTTGAAGGTCAATGGAGCTTACACCGGTGACAGTGACAGTTAAGCAAGGTGGCTTCCCCTCAGGGTGTCCCCTCACCCACCACTTGGACCCTATTGTGCTGGTCTATTTCCTCATTTAAACCCCTCAATGCCAGTATGTCTTCAACGTAAAGATTAATTTCCTCCCTGTTTCAGTTTCTTTTTCACAGTTACTTCTTCATTTAATCTTTAGGACCATCTCAATCGCCATCAATCTAAACATAGCAATCAAATGTCTCATCTCTTTAAAATGTCTTGACACAGGTGGGGGCAAAAATCCCCCCTCCTGATTGAATGAGCAATTTAAAAGAAAGATGTTGAACAGAAGAAATTATATCTTCAGAGAAAGGCCATTTCATCAGAAACCCGCGGGTGGAGGGGCAGCTTTTTGTTTTTGTCACCGAAAGGGTTTATATTTTAATCTTTGCTTTAAGAATGCTTTTTCTTGAAAAAAAAAAAACTTACCATTTATGAATGAGATCTGAAAACTGAAGTTTGGTAACCTACTGCAAGTGTTTTGTTTACTTAAAGAAGACTCCTACTAAACCTTAAGTGGACTTGATCTCTTTTTCTCTATGTAGATAGCTACTGTACCACTTTAAATGTCTGCAGTAGGCTTCATGCTAGGTTCTCTGTTTCCATGCCCATTTATTTTTTCCTAAGCAAATGATCAGCAAATCATTGAGCTAGGTGTCTCTCTTAGTCCATCTGGGCTTTTATAACAAAATACCTTAGACTGGATATGGTTATTTGTAAACAGTAGGAATTTATTGCTTACACCTCTGGAAGATGGAAAGTCCAAGGTCAAGGTTATAGCAGATTTGGGTTGAGGGAGGGTTTACTTTCTGCTCTAAAGATGGCACTTTCTTGCCTCATCCTCAAATGGTGGAAGCGGGCAAGGGAGCTCACTTGAGCCCCTTTGATAAGAGCATAAACCCCATTTATAAGGATGGAGCCCTTGTGACTTAATCACTTCCAAAGGGCCCACCTCTTAATACTATCGCCTTAAATTCAAAGGTTCCAACACGAAGTTCGGAGGGGACATAAACATTCCCATAGCAGTGCCTTAGGGTCAATTAGGATTAATATGACACAGCCCCAGTTCCCAGTGACATAGGTGTGATAGACATGGGTACAAATAAGCTATAAGGAAAAGTAATATATGGCAAGGAGGATACAAGCATATCTCACTTTATTGCACTTTACATATATGGCATTTTTTACAAATTGAAAGTTTGTGGCAACCCTGTGTTTAACAAGTCTATTAGTGCCATTTTCCCAACAGTATGTGCTCGCTTTACATCTCTGCCACATTTTGGTAGTTCTCACTATATTTTGAACTTTGCCATTATTATTTTATCTGCTATGGTGATCTGCCATCAGTTATCTTTGATGTTACTACTGCAACTGTTTTGAGGTACCACAAACTGTGCCCACATTAGATAGTGGACTTGATAAATATTGCATGCCTTCTGACTGCTCCACCAACCAGCTGTTCTTCCATCTATCTCTCTTTGGGCCTCTCTATTCTCTGAAACACAAAAATATTGAAATTAGTCCAATTAATAATCCTACAATGGACTCTAAATATTTGAGTGAAAGGAAGAGTCACATGTCTTTCACCTTAAATCAAAATCAAAAATGATTAAGCTTAGTGAGGAAGGCATGTTGAAAGCCAAGCTAGGCTGAAAGCTAGGCCTCCTGTGACAAGCAGTGAGCCAAGTTGTGAATGCAAGGGAAAAGTTATTGAAGGAAACTTCACTACAGCGAACACATGACTAATAAGAAAGCAAAACAGCCTTATTGCTGATAAGGAGAACATTTTAGTGGTCTGGATAGAAGATCAAACAAGCTACAACATTCCCTTAAGCCAAAGCCTAATCCAGAGCAAGGTCCTAACTCACTTTAATTCTATGAATGATGCTGGAAGTCTTAAGAGTGGATAAAGAACATTAATGGAGTGATCAGACGAATGATAATGGCATCATAAATGGAGATAAGTGTTCTGAAGGCAGCAGATAGAAAGGGGACTGATACAGACCCAACTGTCAGGGATGTGATTTGGGGCTGAAACCTTTAGGATGGATAGTAGGTGACAAGGCTGACAGCTTGGGGAAGAACATTCTAGACATGGCCAAAGAATAAAAAATTGCTTTGGGAGCTTTCAGAGAGATACATTCTTTTGGGGGTAGGGTGGGAGGAGGGAGGGTAGAGGGGCTGCATCCTGCAGTGTGTAGTTAGATCACTAGTGATCGAATTAACCAAAGGTAAGACTTTATCAGGAGGCGATGGTGGGAAAGAGATTGTAGGACAGAGAAGGCAGAGGCAGGCCAGGAAGAGGAGCGTTCTGGGAAAACAAATAGCATGATTTCGTTAGCTGTTGGTAGTGAATTCAGTGAAGAGGCTGGAAAAGGAAGGTGATCAAAACATCGGGGCCACGCCTACCTGAACTAAGATTTGGTGTTTTTCTAGGTATGCAATGGAAAATCACCGAAGGCTCAGAGCAGGACTATCATACGATTGGAATCATGTTTTAAGGATATCAATCTGAATTTGAGAGGTAGAAACAGGAATGGAAAGGCAGCTGTAGATGCAAGAGATAGTCACAGAAGTAGATAAACAATATGAGTCTTTGAACGATGTTTTAGGTATTCAGGAGCTCTAAACAAATTTTATACTGAGAAAGAAGGAGAAAAAACTAACAAATATTAGGACAAATCTTCTACATCCTATTAGGAATTTCTTAGGAATTATTTTATTTAATCTCCAGAAATCCTTGAGGTGCATTTTATCATCCTTTTTATACTTATATATCCTTAATATTATCTTTATATAAAAGTGAGAAACTGAGGCTCAGAGGTGTAATTAACTTGCCAAAGAGCAAGTTGATAAATTAGAGAGCTAGTATCTGAATCTAAGCTTGTTTAGCTTCAAGCTTCTTCTTTCCTAGTTCCCAATTCTTACCCCGTTTGCCGTTCCTCAGACTCTGTTGACATTCAAGGGGGTTCTCAGAACTCTGCAAACATCTGATTGAATAAGAGAAATTCCCAAGCAGCCCCCCAGCCAATGTCACACATATTTATCTATGGGATAAGAGAGAGATGATCTCTGATAAAACATGCAATTGGGAGAGTAGGGGAAAATAATCCATCTCTGAGGGGCCTGGTCCATCTCTCCCTGAAATTTCAATGGTAAGGCATTTGCAGGATGCAAAAACCAGTCAGTGGATTCAGTATATTAACTTACACTTTGTTGTTTTTATTTTCTCTGTAGGGATCGAAAGATGAAGAACTCTTGTTGAAGCTCATAACTCCCTAATTACTTATTATTAACAGTGAAAATCTGATTTTCAAAGTTGTTTAATGGTCATGCAATAAAGCAATGTAAGACGACTGCAGATACTGTAGCGTGGGTCTCCAAAGAGTTGAGTGATGTCGTAGCTACTGTTATTTCTAAAATAGAAATAGAAAAGCTATGACTACAATATTGCCTGGGATTCCCAATCACCCACTGAAAAATGCCTTCCAGACTTGGACGGGTCAAGCAGAAGATTGTTATATAATAAGGTTTCCCCCTGCCCACCCCAACCAGTCTTTGTCATAGCAGGAAAAAATTAAGTTGACTATTAGTCAGAGGAAAAAAAAAACCAAACCAATTATTAAGCATATTTCATTATGTGTAGAGTTGTTTTCTGGCTCCTATTACCACCACTGGCTGTGCATTTTAGCATTAATTATGTAGGGACATCAAAAGTGTACTGATAGTATAATTTGAAACCATTATACCAAGTATCTCCATGCTAGCTCATCATGCTTGGCAACAAACAGGAAGGTAAAATGCAAAGTAGCCATAAAAAAAAGGAGAGGGAACAAATGAATAATAAATAGACAATTTTATATTACTCATAGGAACAATAAGAACCCATCTACAAATTAACTGCAGTAGCCATGATTCTCTGAAGGTTCATCCATAGAGTGGTAATGCTATTAAGAATGAGAAGTCCAGCAGACAGGTGTATTTCTAGACCATCACAGAAAGAAAATATTTCAAGACAACTTGGTTATACAGAACATTTTAGAGTAGTCCTTATTGAAGAGGGGTAGCTTTCAGAGATCTGAGGAAAGTGGTCCCTAAAAGGGTTAGTGCTGGCACAGACCTCTCCTCCTCATTCATCAAAAAAATGAAAGCCAACGGATGAGGCTCTTGTAGTTTTGATCAAATTCACAAATCTGCCTGCAGCTGCCCAAGCCCTCTTCCACTTCCTGCGAGAGCCACTCCTTCTAATTGCATTTAGGTTTCTATCTCCTCCTATATTCTGGTGGTTCTTACCCTAGTAAGAATTACCAGGTAATTCCTGGTTATTACCACTCTCTTCTCAAGGTACCATTGTCTGTTATTCTCTCTTTCCCTCTCTGTCTCTCTCTCTCTCTCTCTCACTCACTCCCCAACATTTAACATCCTCAAGTCTCTTCCATATGAAAAAGAAAAAATCCATCAGCCCTTCATCCAACCTGCAGCTGACAATGTTTTTAACAAACACTACCTCATCTTCCTTATCTCCTTCTCACTCTTCATGTCCTTTAAGTCTGAACCACCACTTTTCACTCCACTAAAACTGCTCCTCAAGATCACTACTGTCCTCATATTGCTAAATCCAGTGGTCATTTTTTGGTTATATTTTCCTGACCTCTCAGCAGCATGTGACACTATTGACCTGTCCCTTCTTCTTGAAGTTCTCTCTTTTTTTTAACAGCACACGCTGTTAGGTTTTCTTCCTACCACCTTGGCCATCCTCATTTTCTACTGGATCTACAATTTTGATGTTTCCTTGGGCTCTAAGTCACTCTTCTCACTTAAAGGAGCTTAGACACTCCTACAACTTCAAGTACTATCCTTAGGCTAAAGAGTTTGCAGTTGGTATTTCCAGGTCAGAACTGACTTCTAAGCTCCACTCCAATACATCAAAGGGCCAACTGGACATCTCCACTTGGTGTCTTATAATTATCTTAAATTCAATATGTCTAACAAGAAACTTAATTTTTCCCCTTAAAACTTGCTTCTCTCTTGGCAAATGCCATAATTAAGTACGCTCTTACTCAAGCAGAAATCTGAGAATAATTTTGGGTACCTTTTTCTCTTCTTCTTATCTCTCACCACTCTCATTAAATCAAGCATCAGTCTGTTAATTTATTCCACAAATATTTATTCAGCCAATTCTCTATGTTAGGTGCTATGGGGAGCAAAACAGCCCAAATCCAAAATCCCTGCCCTCATGGAACTTACAGTTTAGTGAGGAAAACAGTAGTCACTAAACAAGCAAACAAATAAGAAAGCATGAAATACAAGAAAAAATAAAACAAGTTGAAAGATAACCCAGGATGGAGTAGAATTGGGGAAAGGAAGAAATAAAGAGATGTTTTGGAAGTCAGAATTGAAAGGTTTTCCTGAGAGAGTGGATATAGGCATTAAGTAAAAAAGAGAAATTAAGGAATATTCTCAGCTTTGGCTTTTCAATTGACTTACGTAGGTGGATGATAGTGCTATTGACTCAGGTAGTGGAGAGGCAGGTGGTAGAGAGGTGGGAAATCAATGATTCAGTTTTTGATGTGCTCAGTTTGGAAGGTCGGTTAGACTTCCATGTGGGCTTGTCAAGTAGGCAGCTGGGGTCATAACCAGGAACTTCAAGGAGAGGTCTAGACCTGAGACAGAAACTTTTGAGTCAGTAGCATATAGACAATAAAATCACCTAGAAGAACAGTGTAGACACTGTATAGTAGAGACAGAAAGAAAGCAACCCAAGGACCCCCCGATGATGAATTTCATCACAGTTGAATAAAGTGGGGGAAACAGTTTAAAAGAGACAGAAGCATATTAGAGAAAGGAGAAATGTGTAAAAATAGACCAAGAAGGAGAGAAGAAAGTACAGGAAAAAAACAAGAAAAATGTAGTCACAACAGTCAAGAGTTCAAATACTAGAACACTGTCAAATAAAAGGAGAACAGAAAAGTGTCCACAGACTTGTGAAAATTAAGTGACTGTGACTGTGACTGTGATACAGGCAATATTAGAAAAACCATAAACCAGAAATCCTGTAGCTCCATTTTCTAAACATTTCCCAAGTATGCCTAATTCATTCCATCTTAATTCAGGTTTAAACCACTGTCATCACTCACTCATATTGCTTTTGCATCTCCTTCCACTTATTTAGTATGTGATATGGTTTGGCTGTGTCCCCACCCAAATCTCATCTTGAATTCCTGTTTGTTGTGGGAGGGACCTGGTTGGAGGTAATTGAATCATGGGGGCAAGTCTTTCCCATGATGTTCTCATGATAGTGAATAAGTCTCACGAGATCTGATGGTCTTAAATTGAGGAGTTCCCCTGCACAAGCTCTCTCTCTTTGCCTGTTGCCATCCACGTAAGCCATAACTTGCTCTTCCTTGCTTTTCACCATGATTGTGAGGCTTTTCCAGCCACGTGGAACTGCAAGTCCAATTAAAACTCTTTCTTTTGTAAATTGCCCAGTCTCGGGTATGTCTTTATCAACAGCATGAAAATGGGCTAATACACCACATCACTTCCAGAATAATCCTGCCAAAAAAACCAAATGTGAGCACGTCAACTCCCTTGCCCCACCTAGGATACAGACTAAATTCCTTATGATGCCTCCAATGGTCCCCACTGCCCAGCCCTGCCTGCTGCCTCACTCTCAATTCACTCCCCTCTCCCTTTCCAGTTCAGAGCATCAGCCATATTGAACATCTAAGATTCCAGGCACACCCAATATGAGGGACAGCCCAGGATCTCTTCTGAGTCAGGGTAGAAGAAGTAAAATGAGAAAAGTGCATGCATGTAATCTCAAGGGAACTGCGTGAACCAAGTAAGTGTCATGCAGTTGATCTGGCTCTTCTTTCCTATTCTTGCTTTTTTCT
This sequence comes from Pan paniscus, assembly GCF_029289425.2. Taxonomy (NCBI): domain Eukaryota; kingdom Metazoa; phylum Chordata; class Mammalia; order Primates; family Hominidae; genus Pan; species Pan paniscus. The sequence goes on along the minus strand of NC_073259.2, from coordinate 105,155,651 downwards.
TTAACCCGGCTCATGGCCTGTATTAGTCTGTTCTCATGCTGCTGATAAAGACATACCCAAAACTGGGTAATCTGTAAAGGAAAGAAGTTTAATTGACTCACAGTTTAGCATGGCTGGGAGGCCTCAGGAAACTTACAATCATGGTGGAAGGGGAAGCAAACATGTCCTTCTTTACATGGAGGCAGGAAGAAGTGCCAAGTGAAAGGGGAAGCTCCTTATAAAACCAACAGATCTCGTGAGAACTACTATCATGAGAATAGCATGGGGGAAACCACTGCCATGATTCAGTTACTTCCCACTGGGTCCCTCCCATGACACATAGGGATTATGGGAATTACAATTCAAGATGAGATTTGAGTGGGGACACAGCCAAACCATATCATGCCCTCACTTCAGAATGATACTTTCACCTCTGTTGACATCATGCATGTTCAGGAAGGAACCCGGATGTAACTTTTTTTATGCAAACCTTACAATGCTAGGCCTTTCCAGATGAGCTGTACTCCTTGCGTTCCCAACTAGTTCAGAAACCCTTTAAAGTCAGGGAACATCGAGATGCCAAGAGTATGGACACCTGTTTTTGAATCCCGGTTTCTGAAGCCCTTGGGCAATGGTTTTGCAAACCTCTTTGGACCTCAGTTTTTCCATCAGTAAAACCGATATAAATATCAGATACCTCCTTCATAGGATTGTTTGAGGATTCTATGACATAACAACTATAAAGTGCTTACTACAATGCCTGGCATATGATGAGAAATTTTATTATAATTTTGACTGTTATTCTTTTCTAGACCTTAAAATGCTCTACACAGTACTAGGCACAGAGTCAGTGCTTAACAAATACTGACGAGCTACCTGATAAAATTATTCACCAACAATTTTCCCATGACTGTTATGGTGTATTATTCAAGGACAAGAGTGGTGTGCCGAGCCTCATGATTAATTCCTTCTTCTTTTTTCATGTTGAGTTATGTAAATCAAGTTTGCACATTTCACCCTTCAGACAGAAATGGAGTGGTTCTAATTTGATCTAACCTGAGGTGGTGGCGGGGAGTGGTGGAATACAGAAGACTGAAGAAGTTAAAACTTTCTGGTATAAAAGAAACAGCAGGCTGCCTTATGTTTTCAACATTAGCATTTAAGTTCACTGCAGCTGAACTCAATTCGTATCAGTGGAGATTTATATCAAACAGTGGGAAGGCAAGTCATATCCTACCGCTGTCTTGCAGAATTATCATCAGGAATGTAGCCAATTTTAGCACAAATAAATGGTAGTTAGGGAAGTAACTTGTATGATCAAGTCCTATAATGGTCATTCTTTGATTTAGAAATATGTTCTAAACCTGTCACTTTGCATGAACTTGATTTTCAAAGGAAAGAAGAAAAAAACACTGCTTTCTCCAGTGGGAATAGCACAATACACAATAACAAAATAGAGAAAGTTAAAAAAAAACTGCTTACTGTTTTATCATTTTATGTGTATAGGAAATAACTTTAAGTGGTAGATGCATGCTTAAGGATTAAATTATACACAACATAGCTCACTATCATTACCGTCGCACATCACCAAACTGAGACACTCCTAAAACTGTCATCTTGTCAGTAGTCAAAAGACAGTTGAAATGCCGGTTTGAATTTTATCTCTTTTATCTCCTTTATGAAGTAGGAGAAGTGCATTATAAGATTCACATATGAAGAACAGAGAAACAAATGGGTTAAGGGAATGAAATGAAGGTATGTTTAGATCAGGAAGGGACCTTAAAGATAATCATTTCAAGCCCTTAGTTTGTCAGTGAGGCAACAGACACCCAAAGAATTCAAATGTCAGCCCAACAACACATGCAACTGGGGCTACACGTCTATATCTCTCACATATATACTTGCAGAATCAGAATCTTTAAGAGTGGGATCCAAAATCCTGTGGATTTAAAAAGCTGCTCAGATTATTCAGATGCCAAACATCCAGGGACCAAGGTCCACAAAGCACTGAGCTATACTTCCTGTGGCCATTGGCTGGACATTCAGTGTGGAAGATGGCAGGTATAGCCTGTTTATTTTCTCCAATTTAAATAGCTGTATCAGTACAAAATATCAAATTCATAAATGTCATGTCTACCAACCCATCTATGCACTCTACATCCACCCTCAAAACAGATAGGCTTGACTACAGCTCACAGTTATTTCTTGCATTATAAAAGCATTGTATCCATTATTGTGTTGCCCCTGTCACCCCCCAAAAAATCACAGGGGCTATTCAAAATATATGTTTTGTTTTTTTTTTTTGAGATGGGAAATTGGTATGTTAATTACCTGACTGTGCTACTGTTATATTAATAGTGTTGTACACATAAACATCAATGGGACAAAAAAGTACATTTACCACAAAAGCAATCCTATACATGATATTTATTTGCTTGCCATTCCCCCCATAGTTTGCCAGTATAGCCTGAGTGCCTGCCATGGGAGCATCCTTGCCCCAAAAAAGAATTTCAGAAGGAAATAAACTCTGTCCTAGCCACAGAATCAGATGGATCTAAACATGTTTCTCTAGCTCTGATGTGTCTTCTAAGTGTCAGACTCATTTATTCAAGTGTCTACTAGACCTCTCCACCCACATGCCCCATGCATAATTCAGACACAGTGTGCTCCAAATCAAAGTCATCATTTTCTCCCAAATCTGTACCTCCGCTGTGCTTCACACATTGGTTACTCCATCCAATCACGCGAGGCAAAAATCGGGGAATCACCTGTATCTGCTCAAATGTATTGAGATTTTAGTTGCAAGTGAAAGAAATTCAACTGAAGTTGGCTTGAATAGAAAACATAATTTAATGAATACTTAATTGCAAAGTCTATAAGGAGATGCTATCTCTAAGTATGAATGAACTTAGCTAAATGATTTTATAAAATTATTCTCCTGCTCTTTCCTGTTCTCAGCTCTTGTCTATCATTGGCTCCTTTTCTAGATTGGGTATGCCAAGCTTATATCCTTCCAGTGTTAATTCCAATGAAAGAGGTTCTCCTTCCTAATAATTTCGGCAAGTATCCTGGTCTGGTTAGAACAATGTAATTCAATGCATACCCTGGCCCAGTCCCTATGACCAGGGATGTGGAACTGTTGGGCCACCTGCACACACCATGGGTAAATGAGATCAGGAAATGGACTGAGCATGGGGGAGAAGTGATTTCCTAAAGGAAAACTGAGGTGCTATTTCAAAAGAAAAAAAAAAGTAGAGGGGAACACTGCACAGGCAGAAACATCAAATTCCTCCTTTCACTTCTTGAGCCAAAGAATTGCTTAGTTTCAGTGATTCTCTAGACATGTCTCTTATTTGTCTCCTTCTCTCAGATCCACTGTTATGACTTACTTCAAGCTCTCACCATGTCACATCTGGAATTGCAAAGTCCCTACTTAACAGTCCTGTATCTGTGTTGCAATTGAAACCTGATCATGGTTATTTTCTAGCTTAAAAATCTATCAAGGTTCGACTGTGTGTAGTACAAAGATCAGGATTTTTAGCAGGATATTTAAGGCTCTCTAGGATTTGTCCTGCTTCATCTCTCAACACTCCCCAGCACACACCCTAAGGTGGCTAATAATCATACTAACACTAACAAAGAAAAATAATATTTCTTGAGTTCTTACTAGGCATCAGGTTCTACACAAAGAGCTCTCTGTGCCCTCATGACAACCTTCTTTCTAACTTCATTTTACAAATGAGAGAGAGGCTTGGAAAGGTTAAACAAATTAACCAAAGTCACATAGCAAATACTTATTAGTGCTAAAGCTAGTATTGGAACTCAGACAGGGTTCTAATGTCTGAAAACAGTCTGATCTCTCAACTATTACAGTATATTGCCATACTAAACAACTTTCAGTTCTCCAAACTTACCATGTTTTTTTTCCTCTGCTGAATATGTCTGTTACATGTCTGACTGATTAACCCCATGCAACTTCAAGATCTAGCTCAAGTGCCTCCTCTTTGAGGAAGCTTTCCCTGACACATGCAAACAGAACTTATCGCTCTCCCTTTCTTAGTGATAAATGATAACTTGTAAACATTGGAAGCTTAAAGATTTAAGATAATGGGATGATTAAATAAATGAGGGTGTATGATAGAATATCAATATTAAAACAAATCATGTTTTAGAAAAATATTAGTGACCTGAAACACTGGTCCCAATCAATACAAGGTGATTGGAGAGCGAAGAGTAGTGTACAAGGTGCTAAATAATGTATGCTTCTACCTTCATAAAATAATCTGTGTCCAAAAATTGATGTATTCAAAACACAGTGATTAAGAAAATGGGCTTTAGTATCAGGCCAAAATGGGTCTAAGCTCCATCTGTGTCACTAGATCTGGGGCCTTTGGGAAAGGTACATAATCCCTCTGAACCTCTGAAAATGTGTGTGTGGAGACGTGTATATCTATAACATGTCTAGCCTATATCTATGTCATATCTACAGCTATATTTCTACCTATATAGAAAGAGACAAGATGACAATAAGAAACTGGAAGGGAATATATACCAAAAGATAACAATGGTTGTAATTTGATTGATATTGACTTTCTTCATATTTTTCTATATTTTCTAAATATTCTGCAATGCATATGTGTTTCCTTTATCTATATTCTGATCATTCTCTGCACTAATATGCTGTGTCTAATTTAAACTTTGGGCCCCAGGAGCAGAAACCACATCTAATTATTTAATTATGCATCCCGCATCACAGCCCACATGGCATCAGTGTTAAATGACCTGCTGGTTAGCATCGTCACAGCCATGGCAGATCTATCTGGTATACTTAGGAGGTTCTCTTTTGAAATACAGTCAATTTTTGACAATTTAAGGGCTGATTATCTAGTCTTAAATTATCCATATCCTTATATTCTACAACATCTCCCTCCTGCTGACCAAATGTGAAGGTTTCATGGCTCCTTAATATCTCTACCATGACAAGAAGAGAGAAAGCAAAAGTGATGATATTGTAATCAATCAAATTGCTTACTCTCTGGAACCATTGATCATTATGTTCACTCTGGAAGTTCTAACATGAGAAATTTCTTTTAAAATAAAATGGCAGGGAAAAAAACTTTCTCTCTCCTAAGAAAATATTCTATTTTCTTTTTATTGACAAAACTATGAAGCTGTGTTTTACCTTTTGTCTTCGGTATTACAAGTCTTACTATTATTTATTGTCGTGTCTCCCTCCTTCGCTTAAACTTGATTTTCCTATTAACCTTATTTGTACGTCCCTTTTTGGTAGCATGTCTCAAATTATTTTTTGAGAGAGTTAGGGTACCAATAAATTCACTAAATAATTATCAAACTTGAAAACTTGTGTTAATAAATATCAATACCTTATATTATTTTGCATTGTTTTTAGCAGTGTCACATTCATGATCTCACTTATTTCTCTTCTTTCTCCTTGTCCTGTAAATAAGACAGCCATTTCCCCATGTTCCAGATACAAAAACTGACAAAAAACCTCTGGGAGAAAAGGAAGGAATTGCTATGAGTTCTAGAGCTAGATGACATGAGTTTGAATTCTAGCTCTATTTTGGCTCTACCTGGAGCCCTTGGATAAGCTGTTCAGCTTCCCTGTCCCTCAGTATTTTTAACTGTAAAATGAGGAGGTGATAACAACAGTAGCTACCACAAGGGATAACTGTGAAGATCAATTAAGTTACACATATGAGGCACTCAAATCGGTGTCTGGCACATACTAAGGACTCATAAATGTTTACTATTGTTGTACTTAAGTAGGTGTCAACTCACTTCCTAAATTGACCATTTATCTGTCTTGCATTCATTTGTGCTTGGTCAGCTGTCAATCCTGCTGGACTGAGATCTGTTTTTGCCATAGATAAGAAGAAATGGGGCCGGGCATGGTGGCTTATGCCTGTAATCTTGGCACTTTGGGAGGCCTATGCAGGTGGATCACCTAGGGTCAGGGGTTTGAGACTAGCCTGGTCAACATGGCGAAACCCTGTCTCTACTAAAAATACAAAAAAATTAGCCAAGTATGGTGGTGGGTGCCTGTAATCCCAGCTACTCAGGAGGCTGAGGCAGGAGAATGGCTTGAACCTGGGAGGCGGAGGTTGCTGTGAGCTGAGATCACACCATTGCACTCCATCCTGGACGACAAGAGCAAGACTTCATCTCAAAAAAAAGAAGAAATGGTTTCCCAAGAACAGTGAACACGTGATTAAGTGGTCATACTAAACCTCATTTTAGAGGGAGAAAAATTCCCTTCAGGATTTTTTTTACCCTATCACTAAAAATGCATACATTTTATCATACAGTGCAATGGTTAACAGAAGGCTTTAGTACCAGACAGCTTTGGGTGTAAACCACTCTTGCGCCTTGCTAGCTGCGAAGCCTTGGGCAAGCTCCATAATGTCCGGAGCCTTGTACTTGATTATAAAATAGAAACAGTGATGGCTCTTCCTTGGTATGGCCATTATATAAAGCACACAGCACAGTGCCAGGACTAGAGCGGACGGTCAATAAATAAAACAGTGATCACTGCTGTGTTGTTATTATTATTATATAGCAAGCCACAGTACCAAACAAAATCAAATTCAATTTCTTTTACAATATTTCGCAATTCAGACTTTTAAAAAATTCATCACTTTATCCAAGTGAGACAAAATTTCACAGGATTTACTATAGTTGAGGAAAAATTTGTGCCCCCAAAATAGTTTTGTTGAATTTTTCCTTCCAGGTTTCTGGCCAACTCTAGTACTCATTACATCAATACCATTTTTAAAAAGTAATTTAATATAGATTTAATCCCTTTTGTTATATAGAATCCCAGAATTATATGATGAATATAAACTTCAAAAGCTATTTAGAATCTCACCCTCATTCTGATACAAATATTCGTCAAAATGGAAGGTTTGAATATTGAGAGGATTTAAGTCTAATTGTCTTCAGTAACTAAAATCAAGTTAATTAAATTTATACTTGGCAACAGATTTTATTGAGGGACAGCAACCATTGCATTCCTAGAGCTGTCATCTTCTTTTTTTTTTTTTTTTTTTTGAGGTGGAGTCTCGCTCTGTCACCCAGGCTGGCGTGCAGTGGCACCGTCTTGGCTAACCATAGCCTCCACTTCCTGGGTTCAAGTGATTCTCCTGCTTCAGCCACCCGAGTAGCTGGGATTACAAGCATGAGCCATCACACCCAGCTAATTTTTGTATTTTTAGTACAGACAGGGTTTCGTCATGTTGGCCAGGCTGCTGGTCTCCAACTCTTGACCTCAAGTGATCCATCGGCCTCGGCCTCCCAAAATGCTAGGATTACAGGTGTGAGCTACTGCGCCCGGCCCTAGAGCTGTTAAAAAAAAAAAAAAAAAAAAAAAGCCAAGAACACAAGTAGACTTTCCTTTACGAAAAGCTAAAATGTAAAGCCCTAAAAGAAAATCTGAAATGCGAAGCCCTAAAAAATGAAGAGAGGGTGGCTATTTGATTTTCAAAAAGATTCTTTAGTGAAAAAGTAGTTTTCTTCCAAAATCAAGCTTTATGTGTATTTTCAATGATTCAATGGTAAGAAATTTGGTTTCACAGACCACAAATATTGAAAAATTTGTGAAATTATGCTTGTACTTGGTGTGAATAAAAAGCCCAAATTTTTTACTTTGATGCCATTATTTTTATGCATCTTGTAGCACTTCCCTATAGTTTAAAAATACTCATCAGTTTAGATGTATTGGTCTTTATCGTTTTAAAGTGGGTCTGGTGATCTTGTGTATCTCACCACAACTGATGTAAAAAATGCAGTGCCCTGACAGCTCGCATTAAGCGTCACATAGAAAAAGTATAATTAGCATTTCTGTGCTAATTAAAAGTGATGCTGGGTTAGTTCCAATATCATGCTTTTAAATGGCTGATGTCTCAAGAGACCAAAATTGGAAAAAAAAATGCATTTCAAATGGAAAAATCCTGCGCAAACTTTCTTAAATGATCCAGATTTGTCACTGTTGTTATTTACATCTCATTATAATGGTAGGCTTCAAGATGACTTCTTTTAATCAGTTTACCATTTTCACTTTCCCCACTTTGCAAGCAGTACGAAATTCAAGATGTTTTTCTGCTTCTTTAAATCCTTTGACCGTCTGCTTTCACACAAAATTAATTAAGGATTTTCTAAATAAAGAACATGCCATGAAAGAATGAAGCAATTCAGGATTTTCAGTTTTCCCTTTATACAGTGCAAAGCACATAGCGTACTCAGCCACTTCAGTCTTTCCTACAAGTGAAAATTTTAAAGATAAATACCACCTCCCTGAACCCAACCATTTTTCAAATAAACAGATGATTGTCATTGATTAAATACTTTTTTCAAACATAGTCCAATTATTCAAAATCACAAAGGTTCTACATGGTTTTAAATCTGATTTTCTTTCCAAACGAATGTCGGAGGATCACCAAGAGGTGGGGAGAGAGGGAAGCTATTGTTCCACCACATTCCATTCCTGTTAAATCAACTTGATATACGCGATAAATTAAGTCTGCACTGCAGGTCAGTGAATTTCTATTAACTACTTATTATGGAAGAAAGGAAAGCAGCCCAGTCAAGAACTCTTACACATCAGCCAAAGCAAGCTGTCACTCTGTTTAACTTTTACAATAAGTGTTCCTCGGTCTCACACATGTGAAAGAAAAAACATTGTTTGGCATTTAAGCTCTTATTGCCAATGTGCATTAAGGCAAAGAACAAGGCTAGACTGATTATTTCTCTTGTTTAAAAGGCTAGGAAACTCTGGATTTTGCTAAGATTTTGCTGATTTATAATGTAACCATTTTAAAATAGGCCTCTGGGGATTCTGAAAACATGGCTACCCTCCTGTAGTTTATAACAGCTGCACTCTCAACTCCAGTCTATCTGCTTTTATTGGCTCATATGACTGCTGAGTGGAAGTGAGGCCTCCCCTCTGAGCAAGTCTCCAAAAGAAGAAATGGTTCAAGTTTTCCTCATAGGGGCTAGATGAGCAAGAGACTACAGGAGATCAACCTCAGAGAGGATCTCATCACAAAGATCACAACTCCTGAGATGCTGGAAAGAGCTTGGGCCCCAGAACACAGTGGATTCTAAGCCCCATAAGGATGCCTGGGCTGCTTAAGCAAGAAGTGGTAGATGAGTGAATAAAAAGCAGCTAAGAAGATGGGTCTAGTTCTCCCTGTCCTCAGCCCTGTTGAGTATAAGAAAAACTGGGACTGAAGGCTTTTTCCTGGGAAGGCAGCCTTCCTGGGAGGCTGGCAGCCTGCCTATGCCTATGCCATTCACCCACAATGCAGAGACCACTCCTTCTATCCCTTCCTGAACTGCTACCAATCCATGTCTTCAATGATCACAACTGAGCCCCGGGAAAGATAAAAAAAAATTAGTGAATAAATGAATAAATAAAATATTCTTAAAAATTATAATAAAGCCAGAGAGAGTAAGGTCATTAAAAGCAAACAGAAACACATGTCTAGAAAAATAAAACGTTAGGAAAATAAGTGATGATGATGTAAAAGATGTATATTACAATAAGAGCAATCACAAAGCAAATGACAAAACGCACTTACTGTAGGAAAATCAAAATGAATCAAAATGATTTCTCAAATAAGCAAATATTAGTATTAATAGATGCATTTAGAGAGTGAGTGGTTACTGTTAAGACCCAAATTAGTGACTTGGAAAAGCAAGTATAAGAAACATCTCAAAACACAAAGCCAAAGTAGAAATAGATGGAATACATATATATATGTATAATATGTGTATACATATATGTGTGTACATATGTGTGTATATATGTATATACATATATGTGTGTATATATGTATATACATATATGTGTGTATATATTTATTATATATGTATATGTATATATAGAGAGAAAGAGAGATAAATATGAACAGATAAAAATATAGAAAGTGACAAATATTAAGAGAAAAGAAAAAAAGACTTGTAGGACAAAGCCAAGAACTTAGTGTCTTTTTCTTTTTCTAAAGAAGGCAGGAAGAGATGACAAAGGCACAATATATACATAAATACATAATAGAGAAAATTTTCTCTGAACTGAAGAAACATGAGTCTGCAGAATGAAAGGACAAAGTTCAGTCATAGACTAATTAGAAAAGACATAGACCTGAGACTATCCTAATAAAATTTATGAATTCTAAGGATAAAAAGAAAATTCAGCAAACTTCCTGACAGAAACAAAACAAGATGAGTTACCACAAAGGAAAAAGAATAAGGCAGGCATCAGACTTTTCATCTTTAACACTTGTGGCTTGAGGATGATGAAATGACCTCTACTGGACCAGGGAAAGGAAAGCTCTGTAAGAATCTTGACAGGGGAAGGTGGGATAAAGGTTGGAAAGAGGATACATGTCAGTGTTCTGAGAATCACTTTATTGGCGTGGGGAAAATGGAGGGAAGCAGTGCCTCTTGGTAAAAAATAAAAAGATTGAAAACTAGCAACTCATTTTTCAAATAATATTAGAGAAATACATATAAAATTATAACTACAGGGAATGGAAAAGTAACCATTAATGGACAGAAATGGTATAGTGGGTCTTCCAAATACATAAGCAGAAGAATAGAATAAGCAAACCAATTAAAATCAGGGTAAGGAGATAAGGAGCCAGGTGCAGTGGTGCACACCTGTAGTCCCAGCTACTCAGGAGACTGAGGCAGGAGGATAACTTGAGCCCAGGAGTTGGAGGCTGCAGTGCACTATGATTGGGCCTGTAAATAGCCACTGTATTTTAACCTGGGCAACAGAGTGAGATCCCATCTCTAAAAAAAATAGGACAAGGGAGAAGCACAATGACAACATAAATAATAAAGTAAAAGGAGAGAAATAAAATTTTCATTAAAGTAACAACAAATAGACTAAATTCTCCATTAAATGAAAGAGACTGTCAAATTGAACTAAAAGACAAAACTTTGAATTATGCAATTAAAAAATATTGTACAACACCGTGATTAAGAAAGTTGAAAACAATGTGTTGGCAAAGACAAGATAATATTAATATTAGATAAGGTGGAATATAATGTTAAAAGCCTTAACCAGGAAATAGATGATCATTAGGTTTTAACAAAAGTCATAATTTAAGAAGATATAAAGTCTCAGCTACTTGGGAGGCTGAGGCGGGAGAATGGTGTGAACCCGGGAGGTGGAGCTTGCAGTGAGCAGAGCAGAGATCGCACCACTGCACTCCAGTCTGGGTGACAGAGCGAGACTCCGTCTCAAAAAAAAAAAAAAAAAAGATATAATAACTCTCTCTCCCTCTCTCTAAAATAATTATATATAATTCTATATATAGCAAAATTATTATAAATGCAAGACCTTAATAAAAACATAATTTTAGTTTGAAACATCAGTGTATCTTTTGAACATTATATAACTCTAGTTTACAAGAAATAAGTAAGATCAAAGATAAATTAAAGAGTGCAATTGGTAAAATTCACTTGATAAATCTGTTATTGGCTGAATTGTGACCCCCAACCCAATTCATATGCTGATGCTCTAACCCCAAGTAATTCGAGTGCTTTTAAAGACGTGGTTAAGTTAAAATGAGGACATTAGTGTGGGCCCCAATCCAGTCTGACTTGTGTCCTTAAGAGGAAATTTGGATGCAAAAAGAGGCACAAAGAATGTATGGGCAGAGAGGAAAGACCATGTGAAGACGCCTTGAGAAGGCAGACATCTGCAAGCCAAAGAGAGAGAGGCCTCAGAAGAAATCAAACCTGTTGACATCTTGATCTTGGACTCCCAGTTTTCATAACTGTGAAAATAAATTTCTGTTGTTAAAATCACCCAGTCTGTGGTGTTTTGCTATGGCAGCTCTAGCAAGCGAATACCATCTATATTGAACATTTTAATTCTCAAATAGAAAATATACGTGTGTGTGTGTGTGTGTGTGCATGCACGCGTGCTTGCTTGCCCTCAGTGAGACAGGGAAATGGCCCATGGTTCATTTATAAAACTAATCACATAGTTAACCATAGAGAAAATCTGTAATATACTTTAAAAACACATGCTACATTCTCCAATTATAAACTGATACAATTAGAAATAAAAAGTTGCCCCCAAAACATTATAACTATTAGGAAATTTGAACACTTAGAAAATTTTTGGACCAAAATAGAAAAAATTTTTGGACCAAAATAGAAATCAAAAGAGAAATGATAAACTATTTCAAAAGCAATGAAAAGAATACTTCTCCTAAGGGAAGGAGATCCATTAGTAGAGAGATTTGAAAGGTTGAAAAAACAAAAACTCTACCATTAGAAAAAAAGCACTGAGATCTTATAGGTTCTCAGCTTAGTTTTTCAAACCCAGTGTTTTTCAACTGGAGCAGTATTGGCAATTTCGATGGAATAATATTCTGTTGTGCAGGGCTGTCTTGTGCGTTGTTGAATGTTAACCCATTCCTAGCTACAAGGTACAAAACAACTTTAGCATCTTACCAGTACTGAGATGACCAATACACCAGCATGTATAAAAATGTTCTGGTAAACAGATACTCCCAGTGTTATTTAAACTACTTTAGGCCAGAGAAAATGAAGAAACTATCACTTAATTAAATCCAGCTTACCGTTACACTAAATCATGATAAGATAGTAGAGAAAACATTAGTACAATCTCATTTAAAAATTACCCATATTATCAGATAGGGAGACTTAATACCAAGAAATCATTTATATTAATATCTATTTATGTATCAATACAATTTCTAATGCAACTTCAATTAGAGTTCCAATATGATTTTTTTTTAGATTTTAGCTACAATGATTGTATTTTTTTTATGAAAGGATAAATACTTGCAGACTGTGGAGAAAGGAATTTTTTGAAAGAGTAGAAGAAGAGTCTGCTCTACCAGATATCAGAATATACTATAAAGAGAAAATAATATTAACTTAAAATGGAAAATTAGATCATTGGAACATAATAAAAAATCAAAATCAAGAATCAGATACAGCTGGCCCTCAGTATCCACAGGTTCCACCTCTGTGGATTTAACCAACCACACATTAAAAATATTTGCAAGAAAACCTCAAAATAACAATACAATAAAAAAATACAAATAGAAAACCTATACAGTATAACAACTATTTACATAGCACTTACATTGCATTAGGTATTATAAGTAATCTAGAGATGATTTAAAGTATACTGCAGACTGTGAGTAGGTTATATGCAAATACTACACATTTTATAAAAGAGATTTGAGCATTGCAGATTTTGATATCCATCAGGGGTCCTGGAACCAATCTTTTACAGATACCTAGGAACAACTACACTAGCATATGAGGATTTAACACATAACAAGGGTAGCATTTCATTTCATCAAGTAAAAAGAGAATATTTAATAAAGTATCTTGGATATCTACATGGAAAAAAATTGTCTGAACTACCATCTTACACCATATAACAATACAAATTTTAAATGCATTAAAAATATAAACATAAAAATATTAAACAAATATATTTCAAAAAATTATAGAAGGCTATGTGTATCATTCAAACTGAAAACTCACATACTATGAAAGGTAAGATAGGCGTATTTGGCTAAGTAAAAACTAGATACTTTTGATGGCAAATGTTACCCTAAACAAACCCAATAAATAAACAATAGATTTTTTTAAAAAAAATTGCAAAACTGGAAAAACGGTTAATATATGATGTATGCACAAAAATTTTCTACAAATTAACAAGAAGACAGTTTTTCCCCATAGGAAAAGAATAGGAGGAAAAATTCACAGAAGACTGGATATAAATGGCCAGAAAATACTCAAAGATGTTCAACTGCACTGGTGGTGCAGAAAATGTAAAAGTAAAATGTAAATGTAAAATGCCCATTAGATTGGCAAAGTATGAAAGAGTAATAATCACTGTTCTTGCTGTTAACATGTCCATTTCACATTTCTTAAAGAGGATGAAAATGCGTACAAGCGTAGAAATGTGTTTAAGAGGAAATGTGTATTGTAAAACCCTTGTTGATAAACAATGTGTCCACATTCATTAAAAACGAAAATACACTTGTCTTCACTCAAATTCCCTTTCTGGGAATCTAGCAAAATAAATGAAAGCTCAAATACATAAGAATATGGTACAGGATATTTACTGCCTGCAAAAAGCAAGAACAATGACAACAACGAATGGAAACAATGGGAGTGATCATCAATTGGATCCACCACAGAACATTATACAGTCATCAAAAAAGAATGAATTAGAGCTCTGTCAGTTGGGATAAAAGGGTTTTCCACAAGGTATTTCAAATAAGAAAATCTCAATATAGAAAAAAATGCTTCTAAAAAACACATTATTATAAAACAATAATGAAACTTCTTAAAATTTTGCACTTATGTACATATATGTATATGTGTGCGTATGATTACATCATCATGGAGATAAATATGGATTATATGAGGACTTCAAAAACTTCATGAAAATGTGTATTATGAGAAAGCTATGCATGGATTTCAAAAAATTTTTTGTACCAAATGCACTCATACTAACTTGTTATAACATGTCTAAACAGGATCTAGTTTGAGGCATTAAGGATAAAATATCAGTTTGAAAAGAGTCCCTATCAGAGCAACATGAATCCTGCTAAAATTGAAATAAGAATAAACTTCAAATTTATGGTGAAGCTTGAGTGGAAGAGTGATAAATCACTGATGCTTTATGAAAAGTTTATAGGAATGTGCCCCAAAGCATTCGGCAGTTTATAAATGGGTAACTCATTTTAAGAAGGGACAAGAAGATGTGGAAGATGAAGCCCACAGTGGTAGATCTACATCAATTTGAAAGGAAAAAATTCATATTGTTCATGCCATAATTTAATGGACCAACAATAAACGGCAGAAACAACAGCTAACACTATAGATATCTCAATTGGTTCAGCTTACACAATTCTGGCTGAAAAATTAAAGTTGAACAAACTTTCCGCTTGGTGGGTGCTAAAACCCAGGTCAACTGCAGACAAGAGCAGAGGATTCTATGGTAATTTTGAATAAGTGGGATCAAGATCCTGAAGCATTTCTCTGAAGCATTGTAACAATAGATGAAACCTGGCTTTACCAGTACAATCCTGAATACAAAGCACAATCAAAGCAATGACTACCAAGAGATGGAAGTGGCCCAGTCCAAGCAAAAGTGGACTGGTCAAGAGCAAAGGTCATGGCAAAATTTTTTTGAGATGTGCAAATATGCTTGTTGACTTCCTGGAGGGTTGAAGAACTATAACATCTGTTTATGATGAGAGTGTTTTGAGAAAGTCAGCCAAAGCTTTGACAGAAAAATATCCAGGAAAGCTTCACCAGAGAGTTTTTGTCCACCACGACAGTGCTCCTACTCACTCCTCTCATCATCAAAAAGGGCAACTTTGTAAGAGTTTCAGTGGGAAATCATTAGACGTCCACCTTACAGTCCTGATTTGGCTTCTTCTGACTCCTTTGTTTCATAATATTAAAAAACCTGTAAGGGTACTCATTTCTCTTCAATGAATAATGTAAAAAAGACTGCACTGACAAGGTTAAATTCCCAGGATGCTCAGTTCCTTAGAGATGGGCTAAATGGCTGGTATTATCACTTATGAACGTATCTTGAACTTGATGGAGTGTATGTTGAGAAATAAAGTTTATATTTTTTATTTTTATGTTTTACTTCTATTTTTCCACGAACTTTGTGGAGCCCCTTCATATATAATATACATTTTTATATATTATGTTATATGCCTAATTATGTGATATAAAAATATAATTAATTTATATGAGATAAATAATGGCTGGCAATGATGGTGGGGAAAAAAGAGGGATAATAGACTATACTAAAATTATTATATTTTTATAAAAGTATATGTGTATATAGTGGTAAAATTTCAAATATATATCATATTTTATTGATTCTAAGATATACTTTTCTGCCTTTTAATATCTCTGAAATCAGAATGAATCTTACAATTTATGGCATCTTATCCTTCACAATAAAGTAGAAGGGTTTTTTGTGTGTTTTTTTGTTTTTTTGTTTTGCTTTATAATGATGCACAAAATAATGATCCTTTGAGTGGATCAGATATGGTATTATACTAACATCATACCCCTCAAAAAGAGCTTTTAACCCAAGCTGATAATGGTGCATTCAATTAAACAGTAAAGTAGAGCTTTAAAAAACAGTCTTTTTCACATTCTTGAAGTAGACTTTTTTTAAGTGTGGAAGGATAAGAAAACCTTTACCTATTGGGAAAGATTCATCTAGTGGCCAAATAATCGAACAGTGTATTATACTCTTATAAGTGGATTAAAGGAAGAGAGGCCATGCATTGAAATCCACATAGGAGGGAGGTTTAAAATAAGAGTATTTCCTTGTCCCTTTGGCAACCAAAGC
This sequence comes from Pan paniscus, assembly GCF_029289425.2. NCBI lineage: Eukaryota > Metazoa > Chordata > Mammalia > Primates > Hominidae > Pan > Pan paniscus. The sequence goes on along the minus strand of NC_073259.2, from coordinate 105,139,258 downwards.
AAGACAACAAAGGATTCTTCTAGCCTGGATTGCCACCTCAAGCCCTGATCACCCCAATCTTCCTCCTGCTGCTCCTACAGGGAATAGCGGACAAGAAAGGCAGTGTTTCTCTGGGCTATGATGTAACTGAATACCCAGAGGAAACTGAAATTTGGCCACAGTGCTCACTAAAGTGGAACCCTTAGTTTGAATCCCAGTATGCCCATTTAGTTCTATCTGATTTCGTTAAGGGTTTTCCAAAAGTCTGCATTTAGCAACACGAACTGTTATCTGTGCATATTTTCCATTTGCTTTAAAAATAGTCCTTTAAAATTAATATGCAATGAACAGAATGTTTTGGGTTTTTTTGGTTTTGTTTTTTGTTTTGTTTTTTTTTTGAGACAGAGTCTCACTCTGTCACCCAGGCTGGAGTGCAATGGCACTCCAACCTGCTCACTGCTCACTGCAACCTCCACCTCCTGGATTCAAGTGATTCTCTGCCTCAGCCTCCAAAGTAGCTGGGATTACAGGCATGAGCCACCAGGCCTGGCTAATTTTTGTATTTTGTAGACGCTATCCGAAACACTTCTACTCTTTTACGATTTGAATATTCAGCTGATTCTCAATCTGAAGCCGGTTTTTATACTTATGACTCCTAAAGTCGTTTTTCTTTCTCCTAATGTTATCCCACTGCATTGATCAAGATCTCCTAATCCAGAAAGGAAAGAGAAGAGGCCCACAAAAGAATAAAGTCAAACACTTTGGTTCCAAAGGCTGCTGGCTAAAAATTACTGTTTGATTTCACTTTTTTTTTTTTTTTGAGATAGAGTCTCTTTCTGTCAACCAGTCCTAGGCTCGAGCAGTCCTCCCACCTCAGCCAACCAAGTAGCCGGATCACAGGCACACACCATTATACTTGGCTATTTTTTTGTATTATTTGTAGAGACTGGATTTTGCTATGTTGCCCAGGCTAGTCTCAAACTCCTAAACCCAAAGGATCCTCTCACCTCCACCTCCCAAAGTGTTGGAATTATAGCGATGGGTCACTGCACCCAGCCTTTACTTCATATTTAATGGTCTTTGTCTTATTAAGTTTGGGCTTCTATAACATATTACCACAGGCTGGGTAGCTAAGCCAACAAACGCTTATTTCTCATAGTTCCAGGGGCCAGAAGTTGCAGATCAGGGTGGCAGCACAGTTGGGTTGTTACTGCAACTTCTCCTTGTATCCTCACATGATAGAAAGAGTTGGCTAGCTTCCTGGCTTTCTATGAGGACACTAATCCCATCAATGAGGGCTTCACCCTCCAAATACCATCAAATTGGGATCAGGGTGTCAACACAGAAATTCTGGGGGACCCATAAAGTCCATTACAATCTTAGTACAGTCTGGCATTGGCTGGGTAGTGGAATATATAAAATAAATATCTGACCCAATTCTAGAACTGAAAATCAGGAAGTAAATCTGAGAATAATTTATAGAAAGTAGTATCACCAATTAATCCCTCCCTGTATGCTATTTGCAAATATAGCATTTGTATGAATGTCCTTTTTTCCCCCAAATGATGTCCCCCTTCCTTCTTTCCCAGGCTTTCTTGTCCATCTGTGAAACATACAATCTTCCCTTGGCTAATAGGGTCTGCTAGTGGCTGGTACAAGATATTGTTCTGCCCCAAATTCTCCACATCACTGTCCTGTCCCCTCCTCAGTAGGATTATGAATATGATATACTGGTCCATTTTCTCACTCTTCATCTATTTATAGCTCAGTTAATTTTATCTCAGGAAGCATTTCTCACCAATACATATTATCTAAAACTCGTTTTCTTGCCTACTTTTTTCTAATGTCAATTGCTTCAGGAAAGTTCCTAGGGAAAAGTTCAAACATATCATGTGATTAGATAAAAATAATTTTTAAAAACCTGCTCTGAATGTTAAACATTAAAAATTTGGAAGTTTTTAAGAGAAAAGAGGATTTATATTTTCAAAATATTTGCCCAAAATAAAAAAAGAGATCTAAAGTGGAAATTGCAGACCAGGCGCAGTGGCTCACATCTGTAATCCCAGCACTTTGGGAGGCCGAGGCAGGCGGATCACCTGAGGTCAGGAGTTCAAGATCAGCCTGGCCAACATGGTGAAACCCTGTCTCTACTAAAAATACAAAAATTAGCTGGGCATGGTGGCAGGTGCCTGTAATCCCAGCTACCTGGGAGGCTGGGGCAGGAGAATCGCTTGAACCCGGGAGGCAGAGGTTGCAGTGAGCCGAGATCACGCCATTGCACTTCAGCCTGGAGGGTAAGAGCAAGACTTCATCTCAAAAAAAAAAGAAAAGAAAAGAAATCATCCTTACTACTTGTACTGTTTGAAGTATAGTCCAAGAAGAGATTGGGAGAGAGAAAGGTAACAAGTAGACAAGAGAATATTCAGTGACCAATAATGTGAAGTCCTTTTTTCATGACCAGCCAAAGAAAGCCCAAGGCCAAGACAAACCACATGACAAAAAAAAAAAAAAATTAATTAAATGAAGTTAATCACACGGAAAAAATACATGTAGAGAGAAAGGCTAGAAGTTCATAAAGAAGGGCCATTTTCCTCTTTGTTTTGAGGAGCAGTGGAGAGAAGGTGACTACCTGGGATTTACTGAGCCCGGGGCCTCTCTGGGTGTAGTTGTGCCAGTTGTTAACTCTGCAAAGGCTCTCAACAAAAATGTCGAATGGGGCTGAACCCAACCTGTGTTTCGTGGTGTGGGGCTACATTTGTTTGGAGAAAAGTTTAGCTTTTTCTTCACTAAAGGGATGTGTCCACCTAGAGGGGACATCTTTTTCTAACTAGCATGTGGCAATTTTTTTTAAATGGCTCCCAAACTTGTCATTACTCCTTCCACTAAGCAATAAGGCCTAGGGTCCACCTACTTTGAATCTGAGTTTTTTAATCAATAGAAAATAGTGAAAGTGATAATATGGCAGCTTTCCTTTCCTGCCCTTTGGGACATTCACCTTTGGAAGCTAAGCACCATGCTGTGAGGAAGCCCAGGCAACAAAGAGAGGCTGCACCCAGGTGTTCTGCCGACAGTCCCAGCTAAGGGGCTGTCCAACAGCATCAACCAGCAAACATGCATGTGAAGACACCTCCAAATGATATGTAGCTGCTGGCTGACTGTCACAGTCTTCTAGTCTCTCCACTTGATGCCCCAGACATTGTAGAACTGAGACAAGCCATCCCTGTTGGGGCCTGTCTGAATTCCTGATCTACAGAGTCCATGAGCATTAAAAAAAGAGGCTTCTTTATGCCATTATGCTTTGGAGTGGTTGGTTATGCAGCAATAGATAACTAAAACATCATCCACCCAGGACCTATTTCTAACTCACAATGAGGCTCTGTAGGCTAGCAGCAGCCCTGTCTTACTCTGTGCCAGGTTGTTGTTGCTGAATTGAACCCTCAGGCATACACTATCATTATCTCATTTCATGAAGCCAGTTCTCCTTATTCTCTGAAGCTCGGTCTATCTTGGCATACAAGGCCCTTGGCTCATCTCTCCTGTCTGTCTCATCTCCTTCCACCCCCGCAAATCACACACTGTGTTCTTTTCTGCCTCTGGGTCTTTGCATATGCTGTTGCCTCTACCTGAAACATCTTTCTTCCCTTCCCACCTTCCATCTCCATTGATGCATTCTCACTTTCTAATTTGGTTTTCTAATGCCAAAATTATCAGCAATGCCAGAGATTTTTGTATTCTTTCTTCCTGAACTGACTATAATTCTGGAAACTTCTTCAACAGTACTTCATTCTCAGTGGTTTTCCCTAGAGCTTCCAGACACACATTCTTCTCCACTAGAAGTGCCCTCCAATGGTAGTGAGGGAAGAAACATGGCTACAAGCCACATTCCTGAATCAACCACCTTAATATATGTTGCCCTGTACTGGACTCAGATGAAAAGTGTGGAAACTCATTCCCACAAAAGAATGATGTACATTCAAGAAGCTGCCAAGTCAATTCTACCCTATTTAAGCAAGGGCACGCATCATAAAGGAATTGGGATTGTTTAAACCTCTTACTGACTAGAACCTTAGCGTAAACAAAAGTGGAAAACAGCCTAGAAATCACATTTAGCTTTCATTTCATTTGGCCTGAGAAAAGCTGTCACAAGGTTCTGTTGAACCAGTAGCAACATGACAACCCACAGCCTAAGTTGGCTGCAGTGAGCATTTGAGATGACTGAGCTCAGAATTAAGCCTCTGGAGGTCTAATAAGAACAGATTAAAAGCTGTGAACAGGGAGCAATTCATTTCTTCCCTATGAGTTTTTACACTGTTACTTTTAGTTTCTTCTATATATAATATAATAATCCTCACCATGAAACAATTAGGACAAAAACAAAAAGGACTGGATTTAAGAAAATGATAGATTTGATATGAAAAAAGTATACACATAATGAAATAAATTCTGTTCTCAAACATAATCTTTCAGGTATTGTGAAATGAGACAGCCCTAATCTCTCAAATAACAAAGATTAGGCAAAAATGACAGAATGTGAATGTCAAAGAGACTCACAGGAATAACTAGAAAATTGATAGATACCCTGAGTTTTCAAAAATGCTTCTTAAAAACCTGAACACATTCTTTGACACAATACAAAATCCGTGGGCATATCGTGGGAAAATAAGTGTTTATTTCAAATATAAGCCTTGAAATTTATAAATAAAAGCAGACAGGCTCTTTTTCCCAATGCTGAAGTCACTGACATAGTAACAAGCATTTCAATTATTTTTTTTAAATGTGTATCTCTCTAAATTAAAGAAAGTGATGTCTGTCTGTTTCTTTTCCCTATCTACCTGTCTTTACCTTTTTTTCTTCTGTCATCTCTGTCCATCTCTTCTTTTTCCCCCTTTCATTTTCCTTCTTGCTGTAACTCCCTTTTCAGTCAGCTAACCTACTCTTTGTTGCCCTACTCTTGTGCAAGTCAATTTGCTGGGCTTTAGGACAAATGTGAATACAAGGTGGGGTGTTTGTTAACCTGAAAAGTGCAATGGAGTTGAAGAGAGAAGACAAGATCCCAGATAACTGCCATCCAAGGTAGTGTCTGACCAGAAATGCCAAGGGGTTTCAGAGGGTGCAGAGATGACTATTGGCTGCTGGGTTCAGAGGAGACAGCATCAGAGCTGGGCCTTGGAAGATGGGCCTGAAGAATGTTCCAGAGAGGGACACTGTGAGCAAAGACATAGGATAGTAAGGACAATGTTTGCTGCTAAGGTCAGTACAGTGGACTGTTTTGTCCTTAGTGCAGGGTTCACATAGGGAGGTGGTAAGTAATCAGAATGCAAAAGCAGATGGGACCCAAATTGTAGGTGACTTTGAATGCCAGCAAAGGAATTTAGACTGTACTATCTACCATGAATAGTAAATAGTGTTTTCCTGATGGGACTTATTTAAAGATTTACCTTTGAGAATTCTCCCGTCCTCTTTCTCTCACTCTGCCAGCAATCCTGTTGCTATTTGTCACATTCACAAAACAAAATGCTGGATTCTTTATTCTATTATCTATTATGAATGTAAGTAAACTAAGTATTTTATACTTCTCTTTTTTAAGTCACATACATTGCTTTGGTTTTTGTGCATGAGTTACCAACATTTCTGCTCCCAAAAGAAGAAAATTCTCAGTTCTGGTTATATAGAAATATAAGATTTTCAAGATTATCTTTCAGATAAAAAGAAGAAAGATGAGATAAATCCAAGTCCACTATAAAATCCAAGGAATAAGTCACCTGGGATATAAAATCTATTCCATAGAGATCTTCTGGAATTATAGCTAAATACTTCTGATTTAAATAGAGCCGGGCTGGCAACCCTTGAAATGGCCTTTCCCAATTCCTCACTAAAATACCTATAAAGTCATAGAAAAATATGAAACTCACACCACCAGTAAAATAATAAGAATTACAGACAACTTATTACTAGACTCTAAGAAGTATTTCAACTAAATATATGGCTCACAAACATGGATTAAACTTATGCTTGCAGAGCCTCAGAGGCCCTGATCTGGAAGACCATAAACCTGAGCAGCCAGAGGCTGTTTACTCACTCTCCTCACTCTCCCCTCTACCTCCCCTAACCCACTCATCTTTCTCTCTTTAGACTGAAACTCCCAGAAAATAGCAAGGCAAGAACTAAACAGTGAATGATGTGTTACTTGCTCTTCTAGTGCTGGACACTGTAGGAAAACCTTTTTACTTCCCCAAGGGAAAGCTCTGTACTTAGAGGAATCAGAAGGAATTCTAAGAATTAGCTTGGCAGCCTCAACTGAGTACTGTGCAAGAGGATGTATCTTTCATGATACTCAAAGAGAAAGCCACTAGGAAAGAAAAGAGTCAAGAATAAAAGAAACAGGATGAGTTTTGGAAACAGTAAACTGAATACAAAAGTTGCTGAGTGAAACAAAACAAGGAAGAATTTCAAGAACGTGAAAATTGCAATAACAGAATTAAAACACATTGAAGCTCATAACAGTGGAATTCATATTGCAAAAAATCAAATCAGAAATAGGGTGGGAGAGAACATGAGAACTCAGTTATTTGTGAATGCCAGGTAAGAAGGCAAGACAAATAACAGAATGTGCTCAGTATGGTCTTGGTTGTGATAACAGATGCAGACAAAGGCATGAGAGAAGATCAGCAAATTACCTCTTATGAAGGGTGGCTCTTCATGAAGATTCCGCAGATGAATCAAGAGTCCAACCAGGCAGCAAAGGGGTTAAGAAGAGAGTTAGCTGCAACCTTAGTAGGAGATTACAAAACTAAAAACATAACTTGAACTTAGGAGATGTCACTGCCTTCTAAAGGCTTGGACTCCGGTCTCTTTTGATCTTAGCTACAGTCGAGAAATAATATTTTGCAGTGAGTAAGCATAAAGAAAATGTTAGGGTTGTAATCCTGGATACATCACTATGTGACCTTTTATTTCTTTTTTGCCTAAAAACTTAAAATTCTAAGGCAATCATAAGAGGAAAAATCATAGTTTCTTTATCATAAAACTATGATAATTAAGAGTTATACAAAGCACTTAATCTGGCACATAGCAAATGCACAGTAAATCAGTTGTTGTGTGTTATTCTTATTGTTGTTATTCCAATCAGAGGAAAGAATTTACATACATGGCTCTAGAGATGAAGAGAAATACAGTAAAATAAAGACGTTAAAGAAATGCAAATTCCAAAAAAGCAGTTTTGGAATTAGTTGCAATATTTAGTAGGCTGCATAATTTGAACCAACAGGCACCAATCTTATCCACAGGTAACAGATTAGGAATTCCCTATTGTCATAACAAAAATACTATGCTGCCAACCTAGAACCTATGCACTCTGGTCAAAAATCTCTAGGCAATATCCATTCTCAGCCAATTGATGAAACACTGAATGGTACCATTCTCCCTGAATGGTAGTTCCATACTCCAGAATTGTAGCTCCAATTTTGGCAGAATAACTACCCCAAATTTTTGATAATAAAATTTAGTGGCTATATGTGTTTGCACTATAAAAATATTTGTATTAAATATAGACATGATAAAGTAAATAAAATCCACCAACTAATACTTTTGTGTTAAGTTTGGGAATAAGGTTCTAATCATGGAGCAATATAAAAAGGTTTAATGTCTAACAGCATATGGCATATCAGTGAATATGACAGATGAGCCTTGGGAATTCAATTTAATGGCATATTGAGTAATAGATTTTAGACTTTTACCTTTAAGTGGAAAGATTTAGAGAATTTAATCAAGTTTAAAAGTATCGGAATGGTTAAGAGAACATGTGATTCATTACTTAATTTATTAGATTTACTGGAATCGTTAAGGTTTGGCTGTAGGTCAGACATTTGAAAAGTTTAAAAAGAAAACTGAATGTTTTAAATTTATAAATGGAGTTTAAATACTTAGGGGAATTTTATTAACCAAGTTGTAAAGTGACCTGCTTGGGAGTTCAATGTGTTCAACTTAAATTGATCAAACCTTATTCAAAATCTCCCTTGAAAGCAATTGCTAAATTTTGCTAGATTCATAAATCAAGTAATAAAATATGTAAGGCGAACTTAAGGGCTTGAAAAATGCTGGAGTTTTTTTAATGTACCTTTAATAAGTGAATACCTTTAATAAGTGCATATTAAATTAAAACCTTGGATAACAGCATAGATTTTTTTTCTCCACACAAAAGCAACCCTCACAATTGACATGGAGATTCCATCTAAGACTTTTAAATATTTTAAAACTCTGTACAAGTGAAACAGAAGCAACAAGACTGAAAATTACATTCCAAAGCTGGAAAAAAATGACTCGAGTGTGCAGACAAAATGGGCTTACTTTGGTCTAAGCAAAATTAAGAACTAAGATTACATGCTAGGGGGAAAAAAGTGAATTACAATGATAAAGGGAAAAAATCATATTAGACTTCAGATAAAGATTGTGATCCACAAAGGAAAAATAAATCAGGCTAGTCTCAGACTTCTCTTTATAGTAAAGACTAGAGGACAACAGATCAACAGCTACAGAGTTTGAAAGGAAGAGATTACTATCTAAATATTTTATACTTCACAATTTGTTATTCATGTACGAAGTGAAGATAAAGACATTCTCACATATGTAATGAATCTAAAAATATACTTGAAAATACATTCCCATGAACAAAGATGAATTTTTAAAAGGAGCTAAGAAATCAAGCAGTCACGTCTAAGAGGATGGAGATGAGCATCAGCATGAGTTAAAAGGTAAGCTAAAATCATTGCAAGTGTTTCTTTCAGGCCAAATGCATTAAGCCCAGCCATTTAATTTCTTCCCTCCCATTTTCCCAATGAATAGAAGAGGAATCTTTTAGCAGTATGCCCTGGAAGGGAAGGATAGCATCCATATGGCAAAACGCTAAAAACTTTCTCATCACTGAAGATAAAGCCAGATTAAGAGATGACTTAGATGCGTTCCATTTACACGGCCCCTTCCTGAGAAGGAGCATTAAATCCAGGATGAAATGAAGGGAGTCCTGGCTCCATCTCCTTGATATTTCCAAGCTGCAGTCTTGGGCTAGATTTAGGGCAACCGGACATCACTTGTACTCTGTTTCACCCCTCATGATTATCACTGACATCAGAAAAGGGTGGCCCTAGGATCCACTGGGCAGCCACTTAAAGCAAAAAGCTGGCATGATGTTGGGAATATGCTGGGCTGTGTTGCAGAAGGAGACCAGATATTAAATGCAAGTACCAAGTCACAGCTTGATCCAGACATGGTGCATACAGAAAACCGGTCTGTGGTTCAGAGGTTTCACCAAACACAGAGGAAAAAAAAATCTTCCACTGCCATTTATGTATTTATCCATTCAATAAATATTTACTTGAGTGTCAACAAGGTAGTTAATGAAATAGGCATGATCTTTGTGCTCTGTCTATAGAAGACATGAGACAAATAAATAGGTAAAGGCCATAATATGCCCAATCGTATGTGAAGTAAGTGGAGATAGCAGACTGTCCATAGAGGCATCCAGCTCAGGCTTGGGCATCCAGGAAAGATTTGTTAAAGGAAATTGTTACTTGTATGTGAAAAACAAGTTGTAGTGAGAGAAAGGTTTTCAGTTAGAGCAAGTGGGTAAGTACATAATAGAAGACTTCAAGTAAAGAGAGCAGTAAGGGTTAAGGTCAAGAGCCAAGAGGAGAGAACCTGAAACAGAGGCAGCATGGGGCTAGGTCACAGAGAATTTTGTGAGTCATGTTTAAAACTTTGAACTTTACCTCATGAACAACGTAAGAGTGCTAAAAGGTTTCAAATAGTGGAATATGATCCAATTTTCATTTTGAAAGATGATTCTGCAAAGAATAAATTGGGGTTGTAGGCCATAAGACAAATGGCAGAGTGATGGGTTAAAGGCAGCTGTAACAATGCAGGGAATGCATGATCATGCCTGACCCATCTGATGGTAGGCATGGAAAATATATCAGATTTGAGAGGTATCAAAAAAGCTGAAATAACAGAACTTGATAATTAGTTTTATATTAGTTATTTATTGCTGCATAGCAAATTACCACTAACTTTGCACAAATACATTTTCTATCTCACAGTTTCTGTTGGTCAGGCTTATCTGAGCATGGCTTATCTGGGTCCTCTGCTTCATGGTTTCACCCAAGGCTGCAATCAAAGGGATGGTCAGGGCTGGGGTCTCATCTGAAGGCACAACTGGAGAAATATCTGCTTCAAAGTTCAAGTGGTTTTTAATAGGATTCAGTTCCCTGCAGTAGTTAGATTGAGGGCTTCAGTTCTTTGCTGTATGGTCCTCTCCAACATGGCAGCTGGCTTTAGCAAAGCCAGCCAAGTATAGAGTCTAGTAACCAGGCAGAAGTCATAATCTTATGTAACCTAATTATGCAAGTGATATGCCCATGCCATCTATTGGTGACAAGCAAGTTGCTAGGCTGGCCTACACTCAAGGGGAATGGATTCCACAAGGGCAGAAACACCAGAAGGCGGGAATCACTGAGGGCCATCTTTGAGTCTGCATGGCTATGTGGGTTAGGATGAATAAAAGGGTGGCTGGGCCATATTATTGGGAACACTGAAACAGGGATTAGTTTTTACCAGAAAGGAATGAGTTTTGGAGATATTGAGTTTGGGGGTCTAGGAGTACATCCATGTAGAGTTGAGGAATGCTTGCTGGGATACAGGGTTCTAACACTTAGTATAGTCACCTGGGCTAGGGTAGGAATCATAAGTCCCTCAATTGTAACGTGCTTATTGAAGCTTTGACACTAGATGAGATGACCCAGGGAGGGCAAGTAGATAAACAAAACCCTAAGATATGTGTAATGCAGCCCAATTAAACACTTTGGAAGAAAGTATTTTAAGAAAAGACCTACTGAATATGAATCTCCAGAGATGAAGTCTGGTCATCTGTACTTTTTTAAGCACCACAGGTGATTCTAATGTGCAGCCAAGCTTGAAAACTGCTGAAATGTACTCATTAAAAAAGAAAAAAAGATTAAACATTTGTACACATAAGCTTCTATGGTGGTTATCTCCAGTAGGTAGGATTACAAGTAATCTTTATTTTCTCCTCTTTGCTTGCTTGTACCTTCCACCTTAAACGTATTTCTTTTATAAAAAGGAAATAAACTTGTTATTTTTAAAAACACTTCTAGCACAAATGGTGTTTATCAAAGGAGTGCAATAAAAGAAATATTAATATGATACATCATATTAATAGAGTAAAAAGCATTTGGAAAACCCAGAATATACTCATTTTTCACCTGTACTAAGATTTTCATCTTAGTGATGATACGGTTTGGGTCTGTGTCCCCACCCAAATCTCATGTCAAATTGTTATCCCAGTGTTGGCGGTGGGGCCTGGTGGGAAGTGACTTGATCATGGGGGTGGAATTCTCCTTTGATGCTGTTCTCGTGACAGTGAGTGAGTTTTCATGAGATCTGGTTGTTTAAAATGTGTAGCACCTCCCCCGTCTCTCTCTTCCTCCTGCTCTAGCCATGTAAGAAGTGCCTGCTTCCCCTTCACCTTCCACCATGATGGAAAGTCTCCTGAGGCCTCCCCAGCCATGTTTCCTGTACAGCCTGCAGAACCATGAACCAATTAAACCTCTTTTCTTTATAAATTACCCAGTCTAAGGTATTTCTTCATAGCAGTGTGAGAATGAACTAATACATGATAACACTCAAAGCTCATAATGCTATCACTGAGGTAGGAATTGTTATACACTATGGGTTGGAACATAAATTAGTACACCCTTCCTAGAAGGCAATTTGGCAATGGGCCTCAAGACCTGTAATATTATTTATACTCTTGGATTTAATTATACTTCCAGGAATTTATCCTCAGGACATAATCAGAGATATAGACACAGATTAATATGCAAGGAATTCACAGTCCTATTATTGATGACAGTGAAAAATTAGAATGAGCTGTTACATAATCAGACATGTTGAAACAAATGGTTCATAAGCGTGCCACCCTAATATCCTTTGACTCATCCAAGTATATATAAATGTGTCATGTTCTTATAATGCTATGTATATTTACTGTAATACTATAACACTAGATACTGTAATACTATATGCTATAATATTATATACTTTAAGACTATATATGTTATATATACAGTCACATATTGCTTTATGATAGAGATTCAAATGTGTTGTTAGGCAATTTTGTCACTGTGTGAACATCACAGAGTGTGCTTACACAATAGGCTATACGGCATAGCCTATTGCTTCTAGGCTACAAAACTGTTAGCAATACTGTAGGCAGCTGTAACATGATGGTAAGTATTTGTGTATCTAAACATATCCAAACATAAAAAAGGTATAGTAAAACACAACATAATATAAAAGATAAAAAATGGTACACCTGTATAGGACACTTACCATGAATTGAGCTTGCAGGATTGGCAGTTGCTCTGGGTGAATAAGTGGTGAGTTTATAAACACTGTACACTTAGGCTGCACTAAATTTATTTTTAAAAATTCTTTCTTCAGTAATACATTAAACTTAGCTTACTGTAACTTCTACTTTATAAACTTTTTAATTTTTAACTTTTTGACTCATAATAACCCAAGCTTAAAATAAGCACATTGTACAGCTGTACAAAAATATTTTCTTTCTTGTTCTATAAGCTTGTCACTATTTGAAATTTTTTTAACTTTTTCAACTTTTTTATTAAAAACTAAGACACAAACACACACATTAGCCTAAGCCTACACAGAGGATCATCAATATCACTGTCTTCCACCTCCACATCTTGTCCCTCTGGAAGATCTTCAGGGGCAATAAAACACATGGAGCTGTTATCTCCTATGACAACAATGCCTACAGCTGGAATACCTCCTGAAGGACCTGCCTGAAACTGCTTTGCAGTTAACTTTTCCTTTTTATAAGTAGAAGGCGTACACTCTAAAATAATGATTGAAACTGTAGCATAGTAAATACATAAACTAGTAACATAATTGTTTATTATCATTACCAAGTATCATGCACTATACACAATAGTGTGCGCTCTACTTTTGCACAACTGGCAGTGCCATATGTTTGTTTACACCAGCAGCATCATAAGCACATGAGTAATGCATTGTGCTATGACATTTCAATGGCTATTATGCAACTAGACAATAGGAAATTTTTAGCTCATAATATAGTTTGGATATTTGTCCCCACCCAAATCTCATGTTGAAATGTAATCCCCAGTGGTGGAGGTGGTGCCTGGTGGGAGGTGATTGGGTCATGGGGGCAGATTTCTCATGGGCTGGTGCTATCCTCATGACAGTGAGTGCGTTCTCAAGAGATCTGGTTGTTCACAAGTTCTCAAGAGATCTGGTTGCTCATAAGTCTCTCCTGCTTTCACCATGTGACATGCCTGCTCCTGCTTCACCTTCCACCATGATTAAAAGCTCCCTGAGGCTTCCGCAGAAGCCAAGCAGATGTGGGTGCCATGCTTGTACAGCCTGCAGAACCAATTAAACCTCTTTTCTTTATCAATTGCCCAGTCTCAGGTATTTCTTTATAGCAATGCAAGAACAGCCTAATACAGCTCCATTATAATCTTATGGGACCACTACGGTATATGCAGTCTGTCATTGACTGAAATATGATGCAGCAACATGACTGTACTATCACATGTGTACCATAATACTAAGTTATAAGTTCTCACTGGCTTGATTATCAGTAAGACTAGACTTTCCAGGAATGCCTCCCCTAGTGATCCTCTCTTTTATTCTGGGTGGAGGGAAGAGGAGGGTGAAGAGGAAGGTGGCCATAGAACTGAGTTCCCCAGCCCCTCTTCTCATCACCTAGCTGTCCTTATCCCCACAGCACCTCTCCCTTGACTGCCACCACCTCTGCTGCTCTCCTTAGGAGGGCCACCACCTGGTGTTCATCTCTGGCCAAGAAAATAGGTCCTTTCACTTCCTATAAAAAGCTGCCTTCAAGGCTTTCCCACAGCAGAGTTCATGGGTCCTCAGTGACATGATTCTTTCCTAGATTCAAGAACACACGGCTCTCCAGAGGCTTGGGTTAGGTACAAGGTATTGTACCCAGAACCACCGCTCTCTCCGAGCAATGATCCTAGTCAGTGCACTTTGGCCAACCTCCAGATGTCTCCCTGATGTGATTTCACTCTGAGTCCCTCATGTGCCTCCCTCAGTGTGGTTCCCTCAAGGAATCCCAGTCCCTTCCACAACATAACTTCATGGATCGATCTGCATCTGGTTCCTCCCAGAAGCAACTCAAGGATGTGACTGAGAATCCCTTTCAATGTCTCCAATTGTCCATGACAATTTAGAAGTCCTCTCCCACATTTGACACCGATGGAAGCTGATCTTCTCAGAGCACACAGAGAACCTCCACCAACAAAACTCTCTTTCTCCCCAAGCCAGCCACATCATCCCACACTGCTTTGTTTTTTACATTTTTAATTGTTTATTTTTTTAACTGACAAATACAGATTGCATATATGTATAGTATACAACATGATGTTTTGAAATATGTATACATTGTGGAATGGCTAAGTCAAGCTAATTAACATATATATTATCTCACACGCTTATTTTCCACTACTATTTAAATTAGATCTTCAGTGTTGTGCTTTTCTATTTTGTGTGTAATATACCATTTGCACAAATATGTGTATATCTCTAAGTAATCAAATAAATTTTTTTTATTGTAAATAGCTTCTCTTGGATATATAACAACCCCAACTTTTATTACGCCGTACTCCATTAAGAACAAAGAACCAAGAAAATACTTAATTGCCTATATAAGAAATACTATTTTTTACTTACCATGTAGATATTGCAAGGGCCACTAAAATGAGTAAAGTTTGGTCCCTGCTTTCAAGAACAGGAGAAAGAAGTGAACAAAAATAATTGTGACACAAAACAATATAAATTAAGTGTGACAACAGTGGTATCAATAATGAAATATAATTATTCATTGAAAGAAAAAAGAATTTCAAAAGAATAACTTTAAAAAGTGTTGTAGAGGCAGTGTTAAGAATAAATACTAACATTTCAAGAGTAGCCTGTTGGGTTTTAACTTGTTTTTTTAAAAAAGCCATCTGAAAATTTATGTATTATAGTTTGTAAATATTTAGTTCTGGGTTTTATTTGTTGGAATTCTTGGTTGCAGATCTTAGAAATCCAACTTGAACTTTTTGGCTTGGGGAAAAAAAAGGAGTTCATTGATTTGGGGAAGAAGAATCTGGAGACATCTCAGAAAGGGTTACACACACAGCTGTATTATGATTGGCCCAGTTTGTATCAAATAACCATCCCTGAACCAATCAAATAAAGCTGTGAGCATGGACATATTTTATAAAAATGGCAGCTCTTAGGAACGCACAACGTTGAAATAAAGGAAGTATAGTTTGCAAAAGGAGAAAGGGAATATGGAATGAATAGAGCCATAAAGTTCTGCACATTTAATTGCATAAAATTTTAGTCCTTCATACTGCAAGAAAGACCCCTCCCTGAAGATTATTCAATATCGCATAAATATAGTTTGGCAGCCATCTCTCTCTTTCTGTTTGAGGCTTATATACACTATAAAAAGCAACAGAACAACATGTTCTATAAACCAGTTGGAGAAGGACACCTCTAGGCATTCCTGATAATCTTCATACCAGAAGTACAGAGAAATTCCAGGTACAAATTTCTCAGGAATCACCAGAAACATAGGCTTTGGTGTGATCTATTTCACGCAACAACATTTAAAACAAAGAGATACATCTTATTAAATTGCTCCCGTTCTATAACCAGGGCATGAAAAATGCAAGTTTTACACTGGCCTCTTCTCTGGATATCTGAACAAGTTAAACAAAACTTTATTTAACATCCATTTTACCAGGTTAAATGTAAAGAAAACTGCCCCAGCTCCTAGCATTTCATTGTTCCCAGGCTATGACCTCATATAGGGAGAAACATTGATTGTCAGGTGTTTTCAGACTCCTACAAAACTCTATGCCTATTGAAATTCACTTTTATAGAGTAAAGAGAGCCATTAAAATGTATATGTATTAGAGAACAGCAGGCTTTGCTCTGATGAATATCAGCACATTGTAGAGGAATATTCATGGTCCTCACTAGCATGCTCCTGAGATTTTCTGAAATAATGTGAAGTCCTCGGGCCCAGCACACAGCACTGCAAACAACTCTCAGATTGTTCTGAGTCCTCCAAGTAGATCTACCAGGTTTAGCAAATAAATGTACAAGACATCCAGTTAAATTTGAATTTCAGATAAACAACAAATAATTTTTAGGAGAAGTATGTCCCATGCAATACTTGAGACACACTTTACTAAAACTTAATTGTTATCTGAAATTCAACTTTAGCTGAACCTCCTGTATTTTATCTGGCAACATGATCACCCAAGGTCTTTTTGATATTGCCTTTCCTTATTTTCCCAAAAAGTTTGCTGTTTAAACAGCTTCTCAGAATTAATCTTCACCATGGTTTTTTTTTTTTTTGTTATTATTATTATTATTATTATTTTTGTCAATCCAATAAGCTTTTAACTTCTTCCATTTTCTGGTCATGAGACTGAATCCAGTGAAGAGCCAAAAGATAATAAAAAAGGAGGGAAAACAGGAAATAATTAAAATTATTTTTGCTTTTAAATAATGTCTTCCCACCCCCTATGTCACTATACCCCCAAAATAAAGTACTAACAGTGCTGCCAATGATTACTTAGGTTAAGCCTATCCTAGATTCATTCCATTTTTACTTCCTAAAATCCCTTATAGGACATGCTGGTAACACCAATATGTCCTTGCCAGGATACATGAGGGCCAATGCAAAGACATGCTACTGCCACGGCATTTTCCCGTCCATAGATCACAAGCATGTGCACATCCTTGCAATAGCCTTGCCGCAAGGGAAGGAGGAGGTCATATATCACCTCTCAACATCTAGAATTTATATTTAAACCTACCCTTGCAATGTCAGGTCTGGGAAGTCCTTGTATTAAACACAAATCACAGAATACTTGAAGAATGAACACAAAAGCCATAACTCTTCCTTCAACTCAATGCCTCTACTGTCACTTCTGCTTAAAAATTTTTACTAGTTTCTAGTCGGAAGCAGGAAGTATGTGAAGCGGTAAGAGGGCTGCATATAGTCAAGGAATTAATATAATTCTAGACGGGGACAAAGGCATTTCACCAGTGACCTTAGCAAATCATCTAAAAACAACACCCCTCATTACATGTTAGGTGGCCACCAATCCAGTGGCTGGGGCCCCAACAGAGGACTCTTAAGGCTGATAAATGAAGAGAGTAGATCAGGCATTTATCCTGCCCTTCATGTACTTTACGGTGACACTTCCTGTGTTTTAGGGTAATCAAATCATTGAAGAGGGAAATTCTTCTTTATGGAAAAATTTCCACTAATAAATGCAGGAGTGATAGAACTAGAAAAATCACCTTTTGCAAGCCCCTAAAGAAGGAAATAATGGATCTAGGCAGCAATCATCAAAGGAATGGAAACTTGATAATGCAGGGATGAGGCTGACACACCTGAACCCACTCATTGATCTTAGCATCACTTAAAATAGGACAACCAGACCTTTTGGCCTCATGACATAAAGCAATGAGAACTGCAAAACTCTGCTCAGAAAAGAGTCTTGCCTCAAAAATTGAACTTGAGTCTAATTGAACCTCTAGATCATTATATCATCCTCTCTATTTTTGTGTATGTTTGAAATTTTTCATGTAAAAAAAAACCCAGTTTTTAAAAAATGTATTCAGAATGTTCTTGAACCCTTTGTTTCAACTCTTGTTTTATATCCTTCAAAGATGTGTTACTAGATCCTATTCCAGCCTATATACATTCATCATCCTGAACACAGCTGTGTCTTTCTTTGATGACCAAGCTCATCATTTCAAGCTTATTATAATAAACTTCAAGTAGGAGTCTCCATAGCTACCAATTTAAACCATGTAAAGTAGATAGAACTGACTCTACACTAATCCCAGAATATTAATTCATTGATCGTAAATAGTTGTCAGGATCTTTCATGTACACAATACTACCACCATCTATGTTCTTTATATTTGACCATCTTCTGATAAAATTTTACAAAATCTTCAAAACTACAAGGAGTGGTGGTGGAAACTGGGACTATTAAAATGTCCTGGTTATTTGGGTTCTGCTTAGAGAGGGTTTACCTTTTATACAAAAGAACCTAGAGCAGAGGATGGGGAAGTTTGGTTAGGGCAACATTCTGTAAGAGGTAAGGCTTGCAATTCTAGTTGCCAGAATCTTGGCTGAAATAGGATCAGCTGCCTGAATGCAATAAAACCAAATGAGGCTATTTGAGGCATTATGAAGTTTAGTTCATGAGAATGAACTAAACTTTACTCACACACAAATATAAAGGAAAGAGAGGTAAGTTTCTAAAAGAACCACGTTGTTCTTTTTTATGCAGTACTTGCTGAAAACCCTTAGCCATTGGGGTGGGGGATTGGCCTTCTGATAGTACCCGAATTGCTCCTTTTCCTCCATCTTTACCACCTTTTTCTTATTCCCCTCTGGTCCACAGTGGAGTAGCTGCATTTCTAATCAGTGCCTTTTTGTTACATCTGTCTTAATGTACTTCAGAGTTCACTTTCTCCACTTTAATTATCAATCATATTGCTGAGGGCACTTTGTTTTCTTCCAATATCCTCTGTAACAGGCTGGCTGCCTACCTTCTGTGCTAAGTCCCAAAATACATTGTTTATCTCTCAGTTCATGACGTTTGGGGACTTCCTGCCTGCCTATTCTCTGAGCTCTTGGTGATCTGTATTTTCTGTCTGCCTGTGACAAAGGAAAGAGAAGGTTTTGGTTGGTTGGTTGCTGTTTGTTTTTATTTTATATTTGTAGGAAGTTAACTTTCTGGTTGGAGTCCTTGCTGAAAGCTGACTTTTTTCTGCCTTGGTTTGTTTCTGATCCAAGGACGCTGGTCTTGGATCAGAAATACACTCACTCTACCCTCTGACTCTCTCTGAGGGGAGGTGTATGCTTCTTATCATGCCAGGCCCAGTACCAAATAGGTTCCAATAGCAAGCTTCCTGAGGTTGGTTTTGCCTTTTCAAATTCCACAGACAAATTACTGAAGCTTTGCTTATGGGTAGAAGTAGAGATCAAGGCTCTAAGAAAGAAAAGGAAATTCTACAAAACTCAGAATGGAGTTTAATAGAAAAAAATCCCTGTGTCTGTGACCCTTGCCCTTTTCCGATAAGAGTGAAATGAAGATCTCTTGCCTCTTTCTTCTTTAAATACTCCCTTTCTCCCCTCATCCAACCCCATTTCCTAGACACAATAAAACTTGAAGATTAAGCCCACCAAGCGTCTGCTACTCAGGAAGCACAATAAGTAGAAGTCTCAAGTTAAGGGCCTGTGAAAAACTGCCATTGCCTAAAAAGGACATGGTAAACTCAGAGGGCAGAGATGGAAGTGCTAATAGGTGCCTATAGAGAAATGAGGGCAAAGAACAAGAAAGAGTCCAGGAGAATAACCGAAGACTTGATAAGAAAGAAAATAATTATCGTTCAGATAGAAGAGGACCGGAATCTATAATAAAATGAAAGAGCCAGGAAACAAGGAGAAGGGTCCAAAACTGGGGATTCTCAGCAGCCGACAACCGAGGGAAAGGGGTGAGAACAGGGAGAATGGGCAAGTGAATGGAAAATAGCCCTAATACAGATCCAGAGGGAGTTACTTCCCCTAATGATCCAGGTCTCAGGCCAGAGGAAGAAAGGAGATTCCGAAGAAATTGGATAGACCATTCTCTTCCAGTTGACAAAAAGAAAGGGTAAAGATAGAAAATAGCTCAACTTAGGATTTCAGGGTAGAAGCTGGGTGTACTAACCAGCATTCATAATTGAAGGGCACAGAACCCAAAGAAGAGGTTGAAGCCTGAAAAAGAGATAAATCTATGCCATTACTGGCACAGCAGGGATGGGATTTAATGTTCCAGACTTGAGTGGGGTGAACTGAATTAAGACAGCTGTATCTGTGGGAGGCTTCCAGGCCTTTTCACTCCAGGAGCCTTCAGTTCTGCACCCAAGCTGTCAGCATTTGCTGAGCTATAGTGGGTGAAGTGGCAGGGAGGGAAGTACCACTGGGGTAGAGATAAAAGGAAAAAGGTGGCTCCAGGAGGTCAATTTTGAATGAAAGAAATCTCTCTTTCTTGCCTTCCTAAAGAGAAGTACTCTAAGGTTATCCAATGCTACCATCTGTTTAAACCTAGACCTATGGCCAGCAATCCTTTAACAAGTAGTTACTGTTCACCTACCACATTCAACGTGCCAGCCATCAAAGTCCGAATCAAAAGAAAATAATCAAGAAGGTAACATTGAAAGGTATGGACCAAAAGAGGAATTCATTTCCAAGTTGGAATATTAGTAGTCTGGATCATAAACAATATCAGACTACTGACTATCATCTGCTCTAAATACAGACTCTATTCATCCATGCATCTATCCAAGTATCCAACAGATAGGCATGCCAAACATTTACTCTGTGCCAGGATTTGTACCAGATGGTGGAAATAGAAAGATGCCAGACATGATGCCTGACCATGAATAGCTCTGCCTTGTAGGGAAGAAGGGGAAAAAGACAAAACAAAAAATTACCATACAACATACCACAAATTAAATAGAGCCGCAAGGTGCTATGAAAGCCCAGGGATGATATTAGTTTACCTCCAAATGGTAAAAGTGGAGAGAAGCATTCTAGTGAAAGGTAACAGAATGTGTGAAGATAAGGGCAAGCAATGCAGTATGGCCTGCTCATGGAGGGGCAAATAGTTGCCTGTGATTGGAGTCCAGGTTGCACTGGAGAAAGGAGCAGCTCACATAAAAGCAGGGCTTCTCAACTTCACCACTACTGACATTTTGTCCTGTGCATTGTAGAAGCTTCAGCAGCATCCCTGGCCTCCACCCACTAGATGCTAGTAACACACATACACACATTCCAAAGTGATCATCAAAAATATCTTCAGACATTGTCAAATGTCTTCTGGACAGTAAAATTGACCCTGCTTGAGAATCATTAGCTTAGAGAGGTAGAAATTGATCCATTTATGACTGGCTTTGCATGGAGTCTGGATTTTATCTTCTAAGCAAAGAAAATCATAGAGGGTAGGGTGTGGGATAATAGATTTTGGAGAGTCTGAATGGTGGAATGGTGGGAGATGGGTGAGGGTTGAGATATCACTTAATGTGTACAATGTAACTATTTGGGTGATGGTCATACTAAAAGTTCAGACTTCACCACTAGGCAATATATTCATGTAACAAACTGTACTTGTACCTCCTAAATTTATACACATTTTTAAAAAGAAGGAAAAAAAATCATGGAAGGAATTGTGATCAGCTGTATCCCTCACACATACCATGTTCACATGGAGTATCTGCAGAGGGTCAAATTTGGAGTAAGGAGTCCACTTGGGAAGAGGCTACTGCAATAGTCCAAGCAAGGAAGGATGCAAGCTTGAACTGGGGTAATGGCATTGGGAGCAGAGAAAGGAGGGCAGAAGGTGGAAAAGAGATGTGAAAATGATGTTATGCTCTCCTCCTTGCCCTCACGGTCAAAATAATAACCAAAGAGCAAACAAACTAAACCTTAAAATGATTATAACTAGCAAATAGATTTACAGTGTGGTGATAGAAAAATGAATACTTCATGAAGCTTTCCTGAGGAAATGTTACTGCATTTTCAAAAAATCATTTCACATTAAAATTTATACATTCATTTATTTAACAACAACACTATTAACTTCTAGAGCTACCGGAAAATCGGAAAAACTATGTGTGTAAACATATGTAGGATTACGTGTATAAAATGAAACCATGAGACTTGCGGGGCTGGAGGCCTGTGAATTCTGAAGAGACTTCCATCTCTCTCTCTTTCTGCTGCCTCAGAAACTTACCCTATTCCAAGGGTGAGAAAAAAATAAAACTTCTAGCAAGCAACACTGCCTTTTCAAGGAGATGCTCTTTCTTCATATGCCCAAGCACATTCTATTCTTGAACTTACATATTTGTCCAATGACCACAAAGTGTCAAGGTATTTCAGAAGCCAATTAATTGTGTTTCCTCTGAGAGCACTTTTAGATGAGAAAATAAAAATGTTTTTGCTAGGATGACTCTCAGATCATGACATATAGATCTACCACTTACCATTACCTTGATTCCCACTGAAACCTGCAAAAGCAATGACAGGATGAGGCTAGACCACAGCACACCACTATATTCCACACACTGGGCTGCCCAATCAAACAGCCCACCTGGTCATCCCTCTAAACCATCTCCAGCCTCTGCTGCACCAAGCCTAGATCTTCACATCCACCATTTTCTCCGTATCAGCTCTGCATAACCAAAACACAAAACCCTGTGTTTGTGGCTGCCATCATGCAAACTGAAATGAGAGGGAAGCCACAGGCAGTGGGTCAGCCAGCCTTGAATAGCAATCTGGTAGGAAAAGCACTGAATTGGCTAAATTAACATTTTTCTCCTTCTCAGTCTTTTTGATTCCCCTACCTTTTCTATTTCATTTTCAACACTCAGGTAACTGACTTATTAACCAATCTCTCTGGAGAAGGCTGGTCTTTCTAAGGAGGCTGTTGTAGAAAAACCTTATTCTGCCCAAACTTACCATTACTGGAACACCTCAGGAGACATAACATTTATAAACTTCCTGTCACCCAATGTGCTGTTCAGAAGCCATTCATTTTAACTTAATTTGCAGGACTGAAAGTCTCAAGCTCACTTGCTATATAAAAAGTGACTTTTTTGCTATTACCCATTATCATTTTGCCTCCTGCCAATGGTACAAAGTTAAAGAGCACTGCAGAGCTGGAAACCCTTCATTTGTAGTTAAACAATGAGCTCCAAGACAGTTCTTACCTGGAAGGCGACCTTTCTCCCCGCTCAAAATCTAATAATAATATCAATATACAAGCTACTACTTTTCTTAGGGTACTGAGGCTGGTAATATACTGCTTTAGTGTCACTGAATACTTCATGGCAATCTTTGAAACATGTGGTTTAAGGATCATTTTTCCTGTTGCCTTGTTTCTTCTAATATTTATCTGAGTTTACTTATTTATGTGAAGAAAACAAAACACCCACCCCCGCCCCCCCAGAAAAATTCTCTAACTGCTTATAGAAGAAATTATGGGCCATTTTATGGTATGGTAATGGATAAAATAATCAAATAACACACATGTCTTCCTAGTAGAGATCGCCAACTCACAACTAAATACAATCTATACCATTTAGATCCACAATGATATGTAAGCTACATTCCTGGAAAATAAATTGATCTTCTGAACAACCTTGGCCCAGCTCGTTTCTGGCCTGAGGTCATCACTGCCACTCCTCTGGAACCAGAAGGGACAATTAATGCATAGTAGGTAGTTTTTGAGTAAAAGGTAGAGGCTGTAGAGTCACTATCCATTAATCTATAGATGAGTTGGGATTATATGCTGGTAATGAAATACAGGATTCTTTCTACTAACTTTAAACCATTGAGCCAGTCTTCTTAAACCAACCAAATAGAACCACATCATTTGGATATTTATGCTGTATCCATTCTATTGCTCCTGTGAAATTATTTTTGGCAAGATCACTACCAATGGCATCATTTTTGCTAAATCCATCCACTGGACACTGAAATCCTCATCTTTTTTTATTATTATATCAATAGTTTTGTGGGTACGGGTGGTTTTGGATTACATGGACAAGTTCTTTAGTGGTGATTTCTGATATTTTGGTGCACCCACCACCCAGGCAGTGTACAATGTATGCAGCATGTAGTCTTTATCCCTCACCCCACTCCCACCCTTCCCTCTGAGTCTCCAAAGCCCATTATATCATTCTTACGCCTTTGCATCCTCACAGCTTAGTCATGAGGTCTAAGAACATATCCTATATTCTTAGGCATAGGAACATAGGCATATGTTCTAAGGCATAAGGCATGCTCTAAGGCATGAGAACATAGGATATTTGGTTTGCTATTCCTGAGTTACTTCACATAGAATAATGGCCTCCATGTCCATCTAAGTTGCTACAAAAGCCATTATTTCATTCCGTTTTATGACTGAGTAGTATTCCATAGTGTATATATACCACATTTTGTTTATCCATTCTTTAGTTGATGGGCATTTACGTTGGTTCCATAGTTTTGTAACTGAATTGTGCTGAGATAAACATATCTGTGTGTGTATGTGTCTTTTTCATATAAAGTCGTTATCTTAATTGACCTCTGTTTTATCTCCTCTTACCCTCTCCTGTTGTGCTGTTTTTGAGAGAGTTCCTCAACTTTTTCTCCCAATCATTCCAGCAAATTTTTTCTTTTCTTTTCTTTTCTTTTTTTTTTTAGACGCAGTTTCAGTCTTGTTGCCCAGGCTGGAGTGCAATGGCGCAATCTCGGCACACCGCAACCTCCACCTCCCAGGTTCAAGCGATTCTCCTGCCTCAGCTTCCCAAGCAGCTGAAATTATAGGCACGCACCACCATGCCCGGCTAATTTTTGTATTTTTAGTAGAGACGGGGTTTTGCCATGTTAGTCAGGCTGGTCTCTAACTCCTGACCTCAGGTGATCCACCCGCCTCGGCCTCCCAAAGTGCTGGGATTACAGGCGTGAGCCACTGTGCCCAGCCACCCAGCAATTGTTTTAGTTGAGTCATCATCTCTCTAATTTCCAAGGGATCTTCCTATTCTTTGTATTTTTCATTTTCATAGCATTTTGTTCTCCCCTTATGGAGGCAATAGCTTTCAGTATCTTCTTAAATTTCAGAGAACAGTAGAGTTGTCATCATTTTAAAATTATCTTCAGTTCCCTGAATTTTGTTTCTTCAGAGGTCAGTTTTTGTGATTATCTTCTACTTTATCTTCCAGGAGGTAAACATCCTTAAATATAAGGCTGACTAGGAGCAGAACTTATCAACTAGCAAGCTTCACTTTAGGGTAACAGGGTGAGGAAGTAAGAGCCAGCTTTACTGAAGGCTATCTAAATGATAGAATGTGAAGGGCTTCACTCCAGGGCGATAACACCCACACTAACAGCCCAAGTTCTTCCCAAATATTTGTTCAATTTCTCTAAAAAAGAACATTCTGGGCTTTTGTTTTGTTGCCATTGCTGTTTTTGCCTGGAGGAAAATACTGGTTTGCTGGGCTTTCTGAAGGAGGAAGTGGACTATGTGTCCTTACATAAAACGGTCTTTAAATATAACCTTCGATTTTCTGCTTTCTGCAAACTCTCACTGCCCCTCTCTCAGCTGCTGTCTCTGAGCCTGAAGTCTGGAGACATTTTGGAATATTCTAGACGGGCTTCCTCCTTTCTCAGCTGTAACCTTTCATGCAAATATTATATCAGGGCATCCTCCACTCAGCTCCACCAATCTTCGATCTGCTTTTAGAAGTGGAAACAGTCCATTTGTCACTTCTTCCTATGTAAGCTGAGCATTGTCTTTCCCTTAGCTACTTGCCAGTCTTCATATTGTTAATCCAATATGAAATTCAATAATTATTATTAAATTTCTTGTAGTGTGTATTTTATCATTCCAGAAGCCATCAGCAGACTTTTCAATTTTTTTTCTAGACATGATACATATGTGACAGTCTTTCTGAACACTTGTATATATGAAAATGTTCTTCTGTTGCTTTCACACATTAATAAAAACTTGGATGACTTCTTAGGTCACAACTTTTTCTTTTCTTTTTTTTTTTTATTTTATTTTATTTGAGGCGGAGTCTTGCTCTCTCGCCCAGGCTGGAGTGCAGTGGCGCGATCTCGGCTCACACAAGCTCCGCCTCCCGGGTTCACACTGTTCTCCTGCCTCAGCCTCCCGAGTAGCTGGAACTGCAGGCGCCCGCCACCACACCCAGCTAATTTTTTGTATTTTTAGTAGAGAAGGGGTTTCACTGTGTTAGTCACGATGGTCTCAATCTCCTGACCTCGTGAGCTGACCACCTTGGCCTCCCAAAGTGCTGGGATTACAGGCGTGAGCCACTGCGCCCAGCCACAACTTTTTTTCCTCAAAGACTACTACTATCTACTACTTCATATTATAGAGATTGCCTCATCATTATCTGGTGTTTAATAATGTAGAAATGAAGTCTGAATTTAGCTTGGGTGTTATTTTTTTTTAAAACGTTGAGGACTTAGGGTTTTGCATCAGTGCCTTTGTGTGTCTATGAGGTTCAAACATTTTCTGCCAGGATGAGTCTGCGAGCAGGTCTTAACTCTTTATTTTCTCTGAGAGCTATAAAGTGCTATCAAATGCTGACTCAATCTTTCTTCCATTTGGGAATGTTTTCTTCTTTATATCTTTTATTATTACTTCGATACCATTTGTGCTGACTTCATCTTCAGAAGCCCCTGATACTCATGATTTCACTGTCTGTTCTCTGGCTTCCTTATTGATTAACTTTGCTGTTATCATGCTCGTCTCTTTAATGACTTTTTCTGCATTGTAAAGGAGCCTCTCAACTTTCTCTTCATGGGAACTGATAGCAACTTTCTGCAAGTTCTGTTATGTTCTTTCATCCTTCTAGAGAAGATTTCAAAGACATTATTCTGTTTCCTTTAGTTTCCTTTTCAAATATATTCCATCTCTATCTCCAAGGTGATGGTCCCCTACTCTCAAGTTGCAGAAACTTTGCAAAGGCCTCATGTTGATTTTTATTTGTTAGCTTGCTTTACCAAAGAGAGTTTTATTCAGGTCCTCTCTTCTAATGGATAAATATTGATCTTAATCCCCTGCCCACGTTACGCCCCCTGATAAACAAATCCTGTATTCCCTGACACCTGGATGCCAATAGAATTCCTCTCTCAGATCCTAACGTGGGAAAACAGGTGATTATTTATACACATAGACACACACATATACATCCTTGTGGTAGATTGTATTTCATTTTCCAACATGGCCATGACAAAATCCACTCTCCTACATGCTCCTCTGCCACAAAACCTCACCATTTCTCCCTCAAGGAGAATCTAATGCCCTTCCCTTGAATATGGGCTGGCCTTAGTGATTCACTTACGCCAAAAGAAGGCAGAAAAAGTGACCACTTCGTGATTTCTGAAACTAGGCCATGTGGATCCATCTGCTTCATGTCTGGATGCTTCCTCTTGGAACCCAAACATTGTGCTGTGAAAAGCCCAAGCCACATAGAGGCCATGTGTAGGTGCCCTGGCTGACATTTTCCATTGAGCCAAGGCTTCAAGTCATCCCAGCCAGACATGCTAGTGAAAAGCCTCCAGAGGACCGCAGCCCTCAGCCATTTGGAGGTCCCATTCATTGTGGAGGAGGGATTAACCATCCAAGTTACTGGCTTATAGACTCTGTAAGCATAATTCATTGCCTGTTACCTTAAGCCACTAAGTTTTGGAGTAGTTTGTTGCACTGCCGTAGATAACCAGAACAAACTTCTAATCAAATTTCTTATATAACTCAACCATTTCTATAGTACAATTTTGATAGGCTGAGAAGGAATCAACTCTTAGTCCCACTGTTTGGTGAACTATTCGTAGAACAAACTTCTAATCAAATTTCTTATATAACTCAGCCATTTCTAGAGTACAATTTTGATAGGCTGAGAAGGAATCAACTCTTAGTCCCAATGTTTGGTGAACTATTCGTAGAACACTTTATTTCTAGATATATTTCATTGGAATCTGAGAAAGGGTTTAAAAGAATCTAACAACTGCTGCTTTTATATCCCTTCTCATCTTCGTCTCTTTCTATGTCTGACTTCACATCCCCGGATACAAGGTTCCACTGTCTGTCTACTTCAACGGTCAGCCCTTTGCAAAACTGAGGAGGAATGTGAAGGTAGAAAGGCCACACCTGCCCCAGAAAGGAGTTCCCATGGGTGGCACCAAGGATAATTACGTGGCTTTCTCACTAGTGTGGGCCCCATGGGGTACACGATAGCACCAGCGGAAGTCCCTTCCTGTCTTTCCCACCCCCAACACCCCCCTACACGCCCCTCCCGCATCATGGTAAGCTGGTTAGAGGTTACATAATGCATCCACCATAGCAGTTGCTTCAATCCCACCCCAGCCTTCTTGTGTTCATGAAAACAGCTCCCAGCAACTGACAAGCCTCAGGCATTCCAGAAGGAGTAGAGAGTTTTCTTAAAGCAAGACATCCTTACAGATTGAGGAAATGGCGTCCATTATTTAAAATTTTTGAGGCATTTGGCAGAATAAAGTGTTTCCTCTTAAGGATGTAAGTTTTGTCATATTAGATCACCTGCAGAGTAAGCATAGCTTAGCATTCTGTCTTTGACATGGTACCGATCCAAACATTAAACTCCAGAGAGGTACCACAGGACAGTGTAATGCACCCTCTAAAAACCACTGTGCCTCTACGACGCATAAATACATTACACCTTCTTTGAACCTTTATTCTTTTCAACCCAGACCATGTCTTGGGAGTGATTTGTTCCAAACATTTATGACTCACTGTGTAAACTAATGTGTTTTTTTTTTCTATTTTTTTCTAAATTTCTCTTCTTTCAGGCTTCAAAGAGTCCTCCCTGCTCCTTCTCATACTTTGGAATTTGGTGAACACAAACATATTGATGCCCTTTGTGGCTTCGTCGTCTTTGATCATCTCCCCATGCAGCCTTCATCTCTGTAGGCTGAAAGTCTTAATCTTCTTAGTTTGACCTCATGTTTTAGCCCACATATTCCCTCTATTCTTCCATCTGCCCTTCACTGGCCTTTCTAAGAATCATATTCCTTTGTTAAAGGGTACTAACCACACACACTCTTTCAAGAGCAGGTGTTCCCAGTCTTGCCTTTAACCCTCTCCAGTGGGCTATTCAATCAAGCATGCTTATATGTTTGCAGTGGGTGGGGGCAAACAGGAAGGGAGAAATATTTCAAAGTCAATGTCAGAGCACAGTTTGGAAATAATTTGTCGCCCAAATGATGCAAGGAGAAATTACTCCCCGGGCTCCTTTAGTATCTGTTCCAACTTGAATGGCATGATTTCTAAAGCATGTGGGAGCTTCAGCAGTAGGCAGTGTAGAAAAACAAAGAGCCTATTTTTATACACAACGTTCAGAGGTTGGGGTGGGGAGGGGGCGAGAAACAAAAACCAGAAAAACAACCCTAAATTTTGTGCACAGGGAAATAATAAAAATAGGATGGCAGCTTCATTTTGATATTTTGGTTCTTAGACGCTGTTGTTTTTATAGGAATGGGAAAAAAATAAACAAATGGAACAGAAGGTGTTATACACAGGAGGAATATAAACACAGACTCATGGTATGTTAGTGCTGGGAAGAGAATGCCAACAAAGTTCCTTCACAACAGCAGTTTCCAAAAACCAGTCTGTAGACCAGAGATGGGCTGCGTCTGTGAGGTCCATGTAGGGAGCTATTATAAAGGCCCCTGGAGACCCTATTCTTGGAAATACTGATTCCGTAAGTCAAGGGTGAGGTCCAGGGAATCTGAGTTGTTTTACTTTTCTTTTTAAATTCTTTGGGATCATTTGATGTACAAGTAGGTTTGGGAAACACTAGTCTAGATCAGTGTTTTCCAAACCTTTAATTGTTTGAGTTTGCATTGCTTTTTATTTCAGCAGCAGAACTCTTCTCTGAAATGAAATCATACACAGAACCTAAACATACAAAATCCATAAGAGTGGCCACCCTGATTGAACTGGGGGGTGGCAGGGCCAGGACCTCCATTTTCAACTGAACCCTCTCCCTCCCTGAATGACTCAACAGAATCGCCAGGGAACTATAAAGGTGACATGGACACAGGCTGATGACAAATGCTCCTGTCTCATCTTTTAATTTTACTGATGAGGGGACTGGAGCCCAAAATGGTGTCTGCCAAGTTCACCCAGAATTTAGTGGGTGGGTCAAGGATAGAATCCAGAACAAAATCCCAGACTGTGTGTAGCTGCCATCATCAGCATCAGCACAAGGCCCATGGTCAGCTCCTTCCAACACTAGACTAGGGGCCCCTCACCTCCTGGTGGCTCCAGGCATTCTCCCCTCGCAGAAGGTGAGGCTGATCTATCACCCCATGGTTACCCTTCAACAAGTCCAAGAGGACTGTATACCCTTACCTTCCCATGAAGGCTACCTCAGTGATGGCTCCAGGAGGTTTCCTGTAGCCTCCCAGAGGGAGCCCCTCCTAAAGCAAGAAGAAAGCAAAGCTCACATATTTCATCTCTGGTGCACCATCCTTCTGTTACCTGCTTCCATTTGATCAACCTACCATCAGTTCTATTTTCTTTTCTTTCTTTCTTTTTTTTCTTTTTATTTATTTATTTTTTTTTGATACAGAGTCTTGCTCTGTTGCCCAGGCTGGAGTACAGTGGTGTGATCTCAGCTTACTGCAACCTCCACCTCCTGGGTTCAAGCGATTCTCGTGCCTCAGCCTCCTAAGTAGCTGGAATTACATGCATGCATCACCATGCCCAGCTAATTTTTTGTATTTTTAATAGAGACAGGGTTTTGTCATGTTGGCCAGGCTGGTCTCGAACTCCTGGCCTCAAGTGATCCACCTGCCTTGGCCTCATCAGTTCTATTTTTAACAGCATGTGTATATTCAAGGAATATTAAGATAGGAAGCCTAATAAAACAAATTCCCATGAACCTTCCACCCAACTTAAGAAACAGAACATTTCCAAAACAAGTTTCTATGTGTCCCTCTCCAAAGTCATATTCACGCCCCCACCCCTGTACCGCCACAACTACAATCCTGAACCTTGATCCTTTATCCTTCTGTTGTACTTATTTATAGAGTTGTCTCACTGGCTATGTACCTAATTATTCTGTTATTTAGTTTTGCTTGATTTTGAACTTTAAAAAGTGGCATCATACTGCAGGTATTCTTTGGCCTTCTATGTTCGCACTCATGTTTCTGACATTCATCCCTGTTGGTGCATATAGCTGTAATCCATTTGCTATTTGCTGCTGTCAGATGGACCACATAATGGGATTATGTAAATATACTATAGTCAGTGCTAAAAGAATAGCGGAGTGCTTATTTGAATGTTTACCAGGCGTGGTTCTAGGTGCTAGGATCCAGCAGTGAACAAAAGAGACACAATCTCTCCCCTCCTAGCGCTTAAATTCCACTGAGGAGCATGCACTGCACAATTCTTTATCCTGTCTCCTGTCGAGCATTTGGAGTTTCCCACCCCCATGCCCCCAGTTTTTTGCTATTACAAACAGTACTCCCTGGACATGTTGCAGTCGTTCCTACTCAGGTGGTGGAATGTCTCTGAGACAGTGGCTCTCAACACTGAGGCAATATTAGAACCACTTGGAAAGCTAATCTATCACATCTGCTAATGATAACAAATTAAGAGCTTAGAACCCTCGAGCTGTAATTTGCCACGGCCACAAATGCAAAAATCACCTCAGGAGCCCACATAGTTTCTAGCTTTACTGGAGGCTAATAACTTTTCAAGACCTCAGAAAGCTAATTATTGATCCTTTTACTCCCAAGCAAATGAAAGACAGCCTGGTGTAGTAAAAAGAAGATGGGCTTAGAAATAAGAAAACCTCATTTAGCTTCCTGATGTTGCACAAATAAATAAATCAACTACCCTTCTTGGGTTTCACTTTACAAGTTCATGAAATGAGAATATTTCTAACTCTTAGCTTATTAGGTTTATGGTAATAATTGAACAACATGCTGTCAGTGATGGTTACGTTCTCTGTGTTTACTGCACACCAGGCGCCATGCTGAAGTCTCCTTAATTGCCATCTTCCTGAATCTTACATGGTAAATGTCATCTCCGTGATAGGACCAGTTACTGTGCATGCCTAAGTTCCCACAACTAGGGGATCCAGAATTTGAGTCCAGATCCATCTGATTCCAAATTTTCTTTCCCTGATTCTTAGAAGTGTAACCACCAGCAAGTTCTTTCACCTTTCTGAGCCTGGGTTTCCTCCTCTGTAAAATCCACATATTAATAATAACTAGCACATTGCATTGTTGCCCGTGTTAAATGAGGTAATCGATGCACAGCCTGGAATTTACTAAGCGCAAAAAGCCTTCTTACCTCTTACTACTACTGCCACTGCTGCGCTCGTTTTGTTTTGTTTTATGCCCTATCTCAAGAAGGACATCACCATCTGCCCAGTTGTCTAAGCTAAAAGCATGTAAATAGTTCTAGATAACAACATTTAAACTCCACATCCACTCAACAAGGCCCATCTGTTCTCCACCTCTTCCCATATCTCTGCCACTCCCACTACATTGGATAAAGGCCGCTGTCATTTCTCACCTGTGCTATGTCCACAGCCCCTCTACTGATCTCCCTAACTGCATGCCCCTGCCCTCCCATACGCAACCTCCACACTCCAATCAGATGGATTTTTCAGGTCAAAATCTGATCACCAAACTCTCCTTCCCAAAACTCCTGCCTGATAGCTGCACGCATCCTTCAAGATGAAGCACACAAGGTGAGGCCCTGCCCCATCTGGCCTGACTTCCCTCTCCAGGCTCTCCAGTCCTACCTCTCACTACTTCGGCAGACTTAAAAATGCCAAAAAAAAAAATTAATTTTAAATTTTAAACGATTTACCTTGCATAGAAGAGGCATTCCATTGACATAATAATTATTCTCATTATTAGTTTCACTGCATATATTACTCCTTTAACTCTCACAGCCCAGGCTAGAACTTTTCAGGACCTCAAAAGACAAATGTCTTTCATATTTGCCTTACTTTAATCAAGGGCCTAAAGAGTTAATGGGATTTACAGTAGAATCCCAGCCCTGACCCTACACAGGCCAAGTGTGGCAGAGAAGGGAATCCTCAACTCCTAATGTATTTATAACTTTCTCAAAGCCCTAGGGCCAGAACCAAATGCTTAGTGTTGCCAAAGATGTGGCAGTTTCTGAGGGAAGAAGAGTAGACGAAGAATACCTGGGTCTTAGCCTTGGCAGGATGTCAGCCAGTGCATGCCACGTGTCCAGAACATGTGGCCTGGGACCTTCAACTTGGTTAGGAAAAACTGCCCATCAGTTGAGAAGTCACAGCAGTTTGTTGACCATATCTACTGGAAAAATCCCACTAGACAAATTGTGTCCTCTCTCAAAGCAAACAATGCTGACTTCTAATTAAGTTGAGAAATGTCCCTCTTTCCCACCCAATATATTTGAAACATCCTAAAACCCATTTCCTTTCTAGTTCCATGTGTGTCAATGGGCTCTGTCTGGCAACACGGCCTCCACTCCTCCCCTATCTCCCCAGGGCAGATAGCTCTGTCCTGAGTCCCAGGGCTGCCCTGAAATTGTAAAGGATGCCTTTTGGGGAGCTTCCTCCTTAATGCCACATTTGCTTCAGCCACAGAATCGCTCTCAGCAGATTCTTGAACTGAACCTGCTGAGGTTTGAGCTCCTGGCAGCCTGGTGATGCCCAATGCCTTTGCCACAGGCTCTCCAAGACAGTCTTTTCTAAGCTTTGAATGTTCCAGACCATGTAGCAGTTCCACATGCAACATCTTCTGTAGTAGGAAGGTGTGCCTCTAGAGTTTTATTTCCCTGCACTGCCTTTTAATCCCATTCAAGAAGGCTAAGTGGAGTTTGTAACAGCCTTAATCTCTTCAGTTGGCCCCTTTTGTCCCTAATAAAGTAAAGCTAGCATTATTTGCTGAAACTGAATGTCTCTTTCCTTGTACTGTCCCTTTGTTTTCTGGCCAAGGCATCTGTTTTCCTAACGAGCTCTTCTAACAAGTCTTGTGGGGTCTCCCCATAGTGAGGGAGAGCTGTCAAGTCCACGAGTTCTGAGTCTGCCAGTGGGTTTCTTTATTCAACAAAAACTGCTTATTTTTTGTATCTTTGCTTTCCTTAGTGGAATAATACCAACCAATATGTTCCTATCAGACCAACATCTAAGCAAGATTCAGTCATCTATTTACATCCAAGCTGGTTTCTCCATTAATATATGTCCTCTTTTATGTGCCATCTTTACAGTGAATCCTATACATCTCTTGGGCATATGACCCCACCATCACCATGCTATGGTTTGAATGTTTGTATCCCTCCAAAAGGTATTTGTTGGAACTTAAACTCCCATGTGATACAATTAAAAGGTGAGGCCTTTAGGAGGTGATTAAGGTGGTGGTGAAGTCATGAGGGAAGACCTACCAGGAAGGGGAAGTGGCTGAGCTCAGTGTGCCCAGGTCTTCTCCAGAACTCACCCACAGAAGGAGAGGAGACTCCTCTGGTGATGACGGATGCAGTGATGACGGAGCAGCAGACGCCAGGTAGAATGTCTGATAGATATCCCTCTACATGGAGGAAACATCAGAAATGGTGTTTTCACCTACACCACATGAAAGTAAAGGGGTGAATAGAGTCCACACCCCGACCACTGAGTATTGCTGTACTCCCTGTGTTTATTCATTTATTTCTTTTTTTAAAGTATTTTATTATTTTTTATTTATGTATTTATTTTGAGACAGAGTTTCACTCTGTCATCCAGGCTGGAGTACGCAGTGGTACGATCATGGCTCACTGCTGGATTACAGGCATGAGCCTCTGTACCCGGCCTCATTTATTTCCTTACACATGTAATTATTGTTTTAGAATTGTCATTCTACATGAAACCATTAATGACCTCAGGGCAAAGACCTAGTCCATTTGAGTCACCACCATAATTCTAGAGCCTAGCACAGTGCCTGGCACATTAAGGCAACTTCATTAATATTTGTTAAATGAACAGTTCAGATCAGATACATTTCACTCCATCAAAAAGAAAATCGCTTATACATGAATGTACAAATGACTGAGTCTGCAATACAGAGTTTGATTGTTATTTTGTTATTTGGAGGCTTCAATTAGCCCAATACTTGTTGTAGGGCCCCCTTCACTTTGTATCTGGAGACGGCAGCACAGGCTGTGAAATGGCAGGTGTTACAGTTAATAAAAGACACCACTGAGTCCAATGAGGCATCTGAGTGTTTTCTCACTGAATGCTGTATTGTTTCTGAATATTCCTAACTATCTAAGATTCACTCATGCAAGGAAAAACCATATTTACAATGATTCCAAATATATCTCTCACAGAGCGCCAACCATTTCTCCAAAATAAAATTCAAGCTCCATTCCTGTTTTTCCAGGGAGCTTTGACTTACTGAAAGCTGATCTCTTCCCCTGCCAGTCTACTGCAGTGTGCTAACAAAGTCCTCAGTTCCTGAAACCCCCGAATTTAACCAGGAGGCATCCCAGCAACATCTTCCCTCATTCCTCTCCCTGTTATCTTTCTGTCAGTCTGACCTTTCTTCTCAGTGATCCTAATGAAAGCCTTT
The DNA here is from genome assembly GCF_029289425.2 of Pan paniscus. Classification (NCBI taxonomy): domain Eukaryota; kingdom Metazoa; phylum Chordata; class Mammalia; order Primates; family Hominidae; genus Pan; species Pan paniscus. The sequence continues at coordinate 105,103,968 of NC_073259.2, read as the reverse complement.
GGGGCTTCCAAGCTTCAGGCCTCAGCCCTTTCTCTTCCCACTTTACCATTCTGCCGTATACAACTCTACCTCCTCAATCTTTAGGACTCCCAAACCTCTGCCTTAGCCAGAATTTGACACCTCCTATTAGACACAGGCACCTCAAGCTTAACAGGAGCCAAAAGGAACTCACTGTCATCCTCAAACCTGTTCTTCCTCCTGGAGTCCTCATATCCAAAGCCCGACTTCTTTGTCTGCAATATCAGATCTATGTTTTCTTTTCTTTTCTTTTTTCTTTTTTTTTTTTTTTTTTTTTTTTTTTGAGGCTGAGTCTCATTCTATAGCTCAGGCTGGAGTGCAGTGGCACAATCTTGGCTGACTGCAACCTCTGCCTCCCAGAGTAGCTGGGATTACAGGTGCCCATCACCGCACCCAGCTAATTTATGTATTTTTAGTAGAGACAGGGTTTCATCATGTTGGCCAGGCTGGTCTCAAACTCCTGACCTTAGGTGATCTGCCTGCCTTGGCCTCCCAAAATGCTGGGATTACAGGCACGAGCCACCGTGCCCCACCCCACATTTTCTAAATATGTCTCCACTCTATTGAGCCTTCTTTATCCCTGCCATCAATATCTTTATCTGGGTCCCTGTTCTTTCCCCGCAGAACTGCCACAACAGCCTTTAACTGATCACTTTTTCTCTCTAGCCTTGACAATTTTATGTCTATGCTCCTGCTGCCAGCAATGTTATTAAAGATCTAAATCGAATTATGTTGTTCCTGCTTAAAATTCCTTCTCTGGCTCCCCAGCATCTGCAGAATAAAGGCCAAAGTCACTAGAAGGGCACTTAAGGTCCATCTAGATTTGATCCCTGCTCACCTTTCACCGTTACTTGCCACCTATCCTCACCTCAGAACTATCTTTCCGCAATTTATAGCAGCTTAGAGTTCCCTAAGCTCATGTAACCAGTAAGAATTTTCTTCATGAGACACTTGAGAAACATCACATTTATTTTTCTAGATCAAATTAAAACTGCCTCAGCCTTTTTTTTTTTTTTTAGCCAGAGTTGGTGAGAAATTCAATCCCAGTCACCTCTCAGTGCCATAAGAATCCCAGTTCTGTAAGGGCTCACACAGGAAAGAGGCCTTCTCCCCAGTCCACGTGGTCAGCTTTATTGTGACTGTTCTTCTTACATAAAGCCTATGTCAAATCTCTCTGCAGGGCATGCGCAAATGCTTTTTCCAGAGCGTAGTAGTAACAATGGCATATACCTATATAGCGCTTACTACATCCTAGCCCCTGTTCTAAGCAATTTGCATATATTAGCTTACATATTCCTCATAGCAATTCTATGAGATAGATACTTGAAGGGTAGCAGAATATTCTGCCTCAAAATATGCCACTTTGGCATGAGGATTATTTTGAGCCAAAGACAATAGAGAACAAGCAGATGTAAGAAAATTTCTCTGTCTCCCTTCTAGGGCCTAAAGCAGGACATAAATTGTGTCCAGGGAGGACAAAAAGTTAATCACCAGACAGACATGACTTGAGACACTTATCATCCTGGAGCTGGCACCAGGAGAATCTATGTCACGAACTTCACTATTAGCCTTGACTCGCCACTAGTTTCCCATATATTTGCCCTCTCTCAATTGGCTACCTTAGAGACTCAAGCTTCCTTTTCTTTGTCTTGTCACTTCTCTAAAAAGGTTTTGTTCTGTGCAGAAGATGCTGTGTTAGCCAAAGTTCTAAATCACCTCTTTGAAGTACTCATTTTTGGGTATTCTCATATGTCACATGCACAATGCAACATGTTAATAAACATGTTTGTTTTTCTCTTACTAATCTATCTTTTGTTACAGAGACCCCAGTCGAGAACTTAGAAGGATAAGGGGAAAATTGTTTTTCCTTCTCTGCTACTATTCCCACCAGCCCCTTTTTGAATGTGGGGAAGCCAAGGCACAGAGATTAAGTAACCACCAGGGTGCTGGTAAGTCTGGGATTTGACCCATCAGCCTGACTCCAGAGTCCCTGCTCTAATCACTGCACTCTACAACCCCTTGTGAGTGATGTCACTCTGCATTGGTTGTAGGGTTGTTCACAGAGGAACTTGGCCATTGCTCCAAGACCGCTGGACTTGTCCACCACCTCCACACAAGCATCCGTGTACCATTCCCATTGTATGATGCCTTCCTATCCTGTACTTAAAGAAGTCCCCATCAAACTCTTAGAAGTTTGAATCCCTATCAAACTCTAAGAAGCTACCACACCCCTCTCAGGTCACTTTCCTTTTCAATTCAAAGTATCGAGATCGCTCTCCCTCTCCCTCATCCTGCAATTCCAGATTAATCCTTTGATGGCCCCCAAGCTCTTCCCATGGCTCCAGGGCATTTGACTGGCTGTCTTGCTCTTCTTCTTTCTTGGCATTCCATCCCTCTAACCTCCTGTTGTTTCTTCACACACAAAGCAAGTTTATATTTTAGGATCTTTACACTTAGCTGTTCGTGCCACATAGAACTCATTCTCCAAGACAAACCTTAAACCACAAGCCCTGCCAGACTGTTCTTGGGGTACAGGGCAAGAATTTGAGGATCCTCGTTTCAATACTTTGAACCTACTGCAGCACTAAGAATGAAACAGAAATGAACAACTCAATCGCTTATACTGCCCTACAAATCTTGCTTTTCCTGCTACTGGGAGGGAAACTCCAGAAAGCTTATTTCTTTTTCAAAATACAGCTTCTCACAGAAGCCCTTCCTGCCTTCTTTTTTGGTTCTGCATCTGCACCTTGAATGTATTTCTATTGTTGTGCTTGCCAAAACACATTGTAATGTTCCTAATATTTTTTATAGTTGTCTTTTATATAAGATTGAGTTCCTCAGGGGTAGAAATTGGCTCTTATATAATTCTGTATCCCTGGCCCTTAGCAAGATGCCTAGAAAATACAGGTTGAGTATCCCTTATCCAAAATGCTTAGTACCAGAAGTGTTTCAGACTTCACTTTTTTTAGGATTTTGGAATATTTGCATTATATACTTACTGGTTCAGCATGCCTTATCTGAAAATCCAAAATGCTCCAAAATCAAAACTTTTTGAACCCTGACATGATGCTCAAAGGAAATGCTCATTGAAGCATTTCTTATTTAAAATTTTCAGATTAGGGATACTCAGCCTGTAATAAATACTTAAAATTGTTTGATAATTGAAATAAACTAGACCAAGGTCAATGTTGTAATCATCATTATCTTATCACCTCTCCACCTTTGCTGCTACCCCCCAGGCCACAAGCTTCTGTCATTCTGCTCCTGGATTAGTGTAATGACCTCCCCATCTGCCACAGTGCTTCTACCCTTTTCCTTTTTCCCTTTTCAGTTTATTTTCAGCCCAACAGCCAGGATAATCCTCTTAAAATCTAAAACAGATAAAGTAGCTCAAAACTTTCCTATGGTTCCCACCTCAAAGAGAAAGCCCTACATGGCCTACACCATTCTCTCTGATCTGCACCCCCTCCTTCATATTATCTGATCTCACCTTCTACTACTCTGCTCATCACTCCGGCCACACCATCTCCCTGTCATTCCTCAAACACACCAAGCATTGCCTCCCAATCCCAGGGCCTTCATTATACTTCCTATTCCCTCAGCCTAGAATGTTCTCCCCCATATATCATCATGGTTCATTCCCTTACCTCATTTTTTGTGCAAATACCATCTTCTTACTGAGACCTTCCCTGATCACCCCATTTTAAATGCCTTGCTTTTTCTTCATAGCATTTTCCACATTGTATGTAATACGATATGATACAACATATTTATGATTCTCGGCATAATTTTCTCATTCATCTTTATTGTCTGTCTTCTTCACATGGAATGTAAGCTCCATGAGGACCTGGCATCTAGGAAGTTCTCAATAAATCTGTGTTGAGTGACTGATTCTTAGACTAAAGGATGCCAATGTCTAGTCTCATCTCTGCCACTAATGGAGCAAGTCATACAATCTAACTGTCCTTAGCTGCTTCAGCTCTGAAATAAGGTTGGGCTAGAAGATTCCTTAATAGGAGATTTATGATGGTATCGCAAAAGAAAATCTAGATTTTTTCCTACCCACTTTTTGTCTTTTGTGCTCTTTAACAAAAAAGTGGCAGTCAGCATCACAATGTCAAAACAACTATTGATCCTTACACTTAAGAATTAGCCTCTGGGAAAAATCCAATCCCTTGCTCCAATAGTGGCCTAGTTCTTGATAAAGAGCCACATGCATACAACCCCACATAACAACACATTGTGCACCCTCACACACACCAAAGTGAGAAAGCATCACAAACACTCTTCACCACAACTCCTATCTCCAGACTTTGGCATCTTTCCCAAGTTTCTGCAAACATCTATTCAGCCCTATTCTCCAGGCAACCTCAACCTCAAATGTATTCAGGGAATTGCACTACATCCAGAAGTCTCCTGATTGGATCCTCCTCCCCTTTCCTGGGCTTCCTAGGAAGGGCTCCTCTACTATATTTCCATTTTTGACTCAGCTCAGGTGCCTCTGAGAGGTTGCTTTTGCCCTGTTTCCCACACTTTCTAGGCTCCTGCCCCAAGCCCTTTGCTGATTCACCTCCTAGGCTCCACACTGGCCATGGCAAAGCTTCTCCAATTATGCAAACTTCCTGCTGGGACACCAGTCTGTGTCCTTTATATATGCAGGGACTCAGCTAGACCCTGGGTGAGAGATTATAATGAATAAGACATTACCCTTGCCCTCCAGGTGCTTACAGGCTAATAATACCTATGGAACTAATTAACTTCGAAGGGAATAAGAAGTACTATCTTCAGTTGTCCCATTTTTGCTAACATTCAGGTTACAGAAAGCCACCCAAATTGCTTTCAAGTCTTTGTAAATGAAAACCAAGGAGAAACCACTGCCAAATCAATGCATTTTAATTGGAAGTGTTTATGAAACCCAGGAGACTTTCCTAAATGTATTAATTGCTTCCCAAGGAAATATAAAATTCACAATTACTAAAACCATGAAAATTAATACAATGACAGCTCTAAAAGATTGCTTTGTAAACTGTTGCTAAATACATGAAAATAAACCAATTGACCTTTTAAGAAGTTAAAAAAAAAAATCTCTGATGATCAGTATACACGAATTGTTTGCCTTGAGACTAACCAACTTACTTAGGGCAGCACTGCACTTCATTGAAAAGAGATTGCATCAACTGTATCACTAGTTTTAAAAAAGTTATTTCAACAAAGAAGGTAGCCAAAAAGTTAGATGTGAATTGTCCTCCCCTTCCTTGCACCCCTACCATATATTAGTACAGGTAAAAAATTCTCTATTAATTCTGAATTTAGACTTTAAAAAGCAGTTTGAAGTAAAAAATAGCAATTACCTTTCTGTATCCTAAGATTCTTTTTTCATTTTAAGTTTCCACTGAATTGCATCAGATGATAGGATGAAGGGCCAGTTCTCCATAAAATACCAGATTTGCAAAGCTTTAACAACCTGAAATTTTCCCCTGAAAAAGAACCTTCTCATTTGCATTTGGATGGCCAATCTTTCAATAAACATTTCTGAGCAGCTTCCATGTGGCTATTGTTGTGTGAGGCATAGCAACATAGACAGAAAGACCCAATCCTTGGCCTCAGAAGTGCACAGTCTTAGGAGAACAGGGGTATTAGCTTTATTAATGAGAGCCCAAGAGAATCAACACATAAGTCCACCAAGGACCAAGCAGTTTACCTGAGAATTGAAGGATGAATAAGAGTTTGCCAGGCAGTCAAAATTGGCAAAGGCATTCCAACAGAAAGACTAGTGTGGATGAAAGATACAACAACCTGAAAAAATGGGTCAGGGTCAAAGAGCAATTAGCTGGGAGTAGACCCTACAATATGGGGGATTCCATGGAACATGGGGCTCGATAAGTGAGCAGAGGACACATTAAAATAATGATTCATCATTGAGCACTTTTAATGTACCAGGTACAATGAGAGGTATTTCACACAGATTATTTGATCTCCCAAAAAACCTTTTAAAAGTACTATTATTATCACCCCAATTTCACAGATGAGGAAAGTGAGGCACAAAGAAGTCGAGTTACTAGTTCAAAGTCTCATAGCTACTCAATGGCTTTGAAGCAACATCTTCATCTCTGGAATCCACACGTTTAACCACCTTTCAAATTATGAAGGATCTTGCAGACCAAACACAGGAGCTGAAAAATATCTTTTAGGCAATGGGAAGCTACTGATGAATACTGAGCATGGATACTGAATAACACCATCTGATATATACAATAAAATGATGACTGTGGTGCTCTAAAAGATAAAGATTTCAGTTTTACTTGTTTGTGTGTTGCGGCAGGGGCAGCAGGAGGAGGGCAGAGCACAAAGGCCAGAATCCCCATAATGAGGAGAATGCAATTCTTAGTAAAAGAGAAAGCAGAGGCCTGACTTGGGCAGTAGCATTGTGGGTAGAGCAAAAGGGATAGATGTACAGATTTTTAGGAAGTGGAAAAAAAGGAAGACTTGGATATTGGATATAGAACAGGTATAAGACAGGTGAGTGAGAAGCATCAACTATTAAGAAGGGAACATCTCTTTCCCACTCCAGATGTTTCCCTAAATGTGAAAGGACATCAATTAATATAAAATTTCTGGCTTATTTCTGTCCTCCTACTTCCACACCCTTCCAGGTATAGCATTTTATATGATGGTGAATTTGGCAGGAAAAAAAAAAAGACATTCCTCTTTCTTCTCTCTTGGTGGCAAGTTGCCCTCAGAAAGCACATTTTCTACTCTGCATTTCAACACAGCAAGGAGCCTTACAATTTTAGAAAATAAACTCAATGCCATCCCCCTCAGTCCCCACAACTGATGTATGAACCAGGAATATTGAGAAATGAGACAAAATGCTGACAATTGAGGATACATAAGTCCCAAGCCTTTGGTGGTCCCCATGATTTGAGGCCGTCTGGTGAGTAGAGAAGCTTAGATGTTCCATGTGGCAGGTTTTGACAGTTAGGCAGTTGGTTTTTAACTGCCTAGCAGGACAAGAGGCCATATGCAGTTTTCCCCTTGGCTGATCTTTGCTTCTTGTGGCTTATTCCACAAACAAGAGGCAGAATGGCATATACAGAACCCTGCAAAGGCCCAGCCTCATCACAAGAGAGGAACAGACCATAGAGGGGTGGGGCAGAAAGAGGAATGATTTTTTTTTAACTGCGCCTTTTAAACTGCGAAGCAGCTAAGCTCCATATATACAGAAGAGCCCCATGGAAGTCTGGGTGTATATAGGGGTATGTTTTCCAGGTATGCTAAGTTTCTAGTGCCCAGATTAGCCAACTGCTAACTAGAATATTTTTCCCACTGTAATTGCATTTAAAAGGGGAAAATACAAAAGGGGAAAATAAATTTAAAGAGTTTCAAATGTATGGGATAACAAAGAGAAAAAATACAGCTCTATTAAGACCCAATGATAGGAGCTGTCTCCATTGCACATTTTTATTCTTCTCCGGGGTCACCAATGTCTCAAATACCATGTCAAAGGAAGGAGATGGGTGTATAGGAAATGTTTTCTCTCAGGTATGCTAAGTTCCCAGTGCCCAAATTAGATGACTTCTTGCTGGAATATTGCTCACATTGCAATTGCATTTAAGGTCACAGGTCATATGTTTTGGACAACTGATATCAACTGACTGGCTTCCTGGTGCAACTGAACTCTTCCTCTTTTGGGACTCCACGCAGTTACCATTGTATCTCTAGCTTGTGACAACTCTTAAGTAAAATACTGTGTTCTGGGAACACAATTTTACCAGGGATAGGGAGTAACAGTTCAAAGGCCAAGGGATGGCTTATTTTCTAACCAATGATCTTTAATGCCCTATTCACTCAAGATTCTTTACAAGAGGTATTCATGGAGACTTGGAATTGTATCAAGACAACTGCTGAGGGACAGAAGAACTCCCCAGTTCTACTTAGATTCTACCTGGACTATAGTCTCTGGAAAATTCCCAATGTATTCAGAATCCAGAACATCTCTCACTAAAACTAATCAAAATAACAAACTGAGGAGGATGAAATATTGATTTTAATTTCCTTGGACTTTCAAATCACTGTAGCAAGAAAATACGATTTTGGACTTGAATTCATCTGGATTTATTAAGGCTTTAGATTTTCATTTCTCCCTAGACATCTCATAGGGAATTGATATTCACTTTGGTTGCATCTTTATAATGTTGGTATTTTGGTTTTGAAGTATGGTAATGCTGTCCTTTAATCCCACAGCAGGACATGGGCTATGTGCCATCATCATCTGTGATAGAAAATAGACCAAGGGCGAATAGATGGCCTTGAAAACCAAGTGGCCTAGGAGTTAATTCTAAGGAACTTGTCTGATCCATGTTAGAGCCTTCTCAGAGCAAAATCTTCATTGCCCACCTGTGGCTCCAGGATGATTTCCCAAGAAGCAAGGGAAGCAGGGAGGTGAGAGCAGGCTGATCCAACAGGCTGCTGCTTTGCTTCTGAGCACTGGGAGAGCCCCGCTCTAGCTTAATGAACAAAATCGTTCATTAAAACTAATAGAATAAAAATATGGTAACTAATGGAAAAGGAATGACTCTTCCCCAATGTTGATGTTCCCCCTTAAGTGAGAGACCATCAATTAGAATAACATACCTGGCTTTGTTCTACCTCTTGACTTTTTTAGCGTGAATCTCACCCTAGACCTAGCATCAGAATCTTCTGGAGCTGGGGTCCAGGCACCAGTATGTTTTAAAAGCTCCCTGGGTGATTTTAATGTGTAGGGAGAGCTAAGAACCAATGAACTAAATGATCTCTAAAGATACTTTCTAACTCTTTTTTTAAAAAATGCTGTGATACTACCAGGAGTTAGAGAAAATGACTTCAAGGCCCTTGGGGCACCCTTTTCTAGCAGCCCCGAGGCTCCAGTGCATAGTGTGCAATCAGCCTTCTAATAGGAGAAAAACAATACAAGGCTTCATGTGTTGGTCCCAAAGCTTGCCTCTTCTGGCTGCCCCACCATGTCACTGCCATACAATCAATGGAAAAATTGTTCTTTACCATAACTTGAGAGGGAGATAATCAGGAACAATCTGGCTACACCATAGGCTAATCACAATGACTGATATTTCTAGGGCTGCATTAATCAAGCCTTCAAGTAGACAGACTCTTATGGTCAGACCGATTCTAGAATGATTCTGCCTCCACTGTGGGAATCTTTTATAAACGGAAATTCTCCATTCAGCCTTCCCTCTCTCCTAAGTGCAAAATCCCTCCTAATGGTAGCATCTGTTGTCTGCGGCAAACAGAGTTGATTACAGATGCTCTGAAAGGAATTTAAGTATTTTCTCTTGCTACTCAGGAGGTGATGGTGTGATGGGAAACAGTAACTCTTTTTAGAAAATAAAAAACCTGTGGCTAAACAGTGACTAAAATAATAAGGTAAAAGATACATCTTTGTATAAAATATTAATATTTGTTAGATTTTTATCTCTTTCTTCAGTACTAAATATGGCCAATAACCATACATGCACTGTCTCTTATAGCTACAGAGCAGGTGTGCAGGTAGCTGGTTACCAAGCAACGTATTGGCTGGGGATTAGAGCACACACTTGCATGGGCATAACTCTGAATAATGCAAACCTTGTTAAGTGATACATTTTTCATTATCCTAGTATCACATCAAGTTCTATACCAGCTTTTTTTCTTCTTCTTTAATCTAGGAAACATATTTCTATTAAGAACCTTGAAGAAATCTTACCATCAGATATTTCTTTTTTATTAAAAACAATGAAAAGAACAGATTCATTATATCTTATCCATCAAACTTGTTATCTACCTAAACATCTGTTCAGTTTTTGTTGTCGTGTTTAGAAAGAATAATTATCCAGCAGACCTTATAAGAAATGAATTCCGATGGAGCGAATGAACTTTACTAATGACTTGCATTTATAGCTCCTTGAGGAAAAAGTTACCTATTCTCATAATCCTGTTTGTTCTTTCAAATTAAAATGTCTTTGGTGGTTATTTTAGAACTTAGAGGGTTTTTTAAAACTAGCTCTCAAAAGCCTTCTGATCCTTAATAAATATGATCAAAATATATTTAAAATGCTTATAACTCCTCAGTCTCTGAGTATAGAAAATGCTTCTGCTCTTTCCCTTTAGATTCCTAATTTAAATATCTTGCATGAGGAACTCTAAGTAACAACTAGAAAATTCTTAGTTTATAGGAAATTTCTCTGATACTTGTGGTGACATTATTTTTCTTTTTTAAATTATAATTAAATGTTGTGGAGCAAATTAGCAGATTATGGAAGGAGGAAGAGAAGAAGGAAAGGAGGGAAATGAAGAAAGAAAGTAAAAACGAAGAGTATTTAACAGGGGTCTTGATTCCTCCTTTCTTTGGAAACATTAAACAGGTGGGAGATCTGTTTCTGTGACCCTTCTGTATATTTCATAGAATGGCTTGGTTTCCTGAAGCCTACTGCAATTGTTGAAGTGATTTGCCCACTCTAGAGAAGGTATATGAAGTGGAAATGGAATATGAAGAGATATTCGTACAAGGGAACAAGGTGTGTATTCCTAGCCTTAATTTTAAGGTTATATGTCTGTGATATTAATTTTATCACAAAAATGGACAAGTTCATTTTTCTAAACCTGGAAAGACGCCAGTGGGGTTCTGTCTTAATTATGAGGACAGAGAAAAAAAAAAACATTTCACCCAGTGCTTGGTGCTAAGGTCTTAGTTATGAATATAGAGAAAAGACACATTTTACACAGGCTTTGGAGTTCATGCAAGGCTGCACGCAATTGCTTGCCTCAGAGAATGGAGCAGTGGGAACTTGCTTCTGACCTGGTGGCTCACTGAAGCTCAAACTGGCAATTTTATGAAATTTCCAGCAGCTTTGTAACTGTGTCTATTGTTTATGATTCGGCATCTTCAAATTTTTCTATGGTATACTTAACTTGAGCTGAACATTAAAAAATGGCAAAGTTCGCAGCTTCAAATTTTGTAGGGAACAAGCTATGAAAGCTATTCCTACTCCCTGTATCTGCTCTTTATTTTAGAAAAGAAATACAATATTCTCCATTCTAGGGGTAGGATGGAGAGTCAACACATAATTCCTTGATGTAAAACGGACATTTCTTTTATTTAAATTTAAAATTCATATATTTGGTACTATCCTTATATATAAAATAAGTATCTGGAATTCATACCTCTACAAAAAAGCAAGGTAAAATAGCTTTTATTCTTCAAGACGCTGCCATAAGATACAAACAGTTACGTTTGCTCCATCACCGTTTTTGTTTGGTAATTTTTTTCCTCCCAGATCTTTCCTGATAGAATTGTCGTGCAAAAAGGTCTTTTGAATGCTAAGTCATCAGAGTTGTTTTAAGAAAAATACAGGTAACTATAGGCTACCAGACATGCAGCTTTAATTTTGTTCTAAGGTCTTCCTGTTAAATGAAAAAAATATATTATTATCAACCTATCTTTACTATTTTAGGCATTTCAAACACCACATCTATATACAGAATCTTCTTATAATCTTAGGCAGTTTATATCGAAAAGATAATTTCCCCAACAATATTATTTCAACCAAAATCACACTTGAAAGATACTCATTGCAAGGAATTGTATCTTCCTATCACAGATATTTGTGCTGACCCAATACACAGATAGATTTATACACATACATCACTGACACCCCAATTCATACACTCATAGAATCTTGTAATAATCATGTAATAAAGACATCACACAAGCTAGGTAAAATTTTTAAAACTAAAATTTTCTAAAATCATTGTCTGTCTAGTATGTCTTGATTGGTAATATTCTTCACTCCAAAAAGAACTTTTTCAAAATTTGTTTGCCTAAATTTGTCTCCATTTCTCAGAATCCAGTAATAAATGAAAAGGAAAAAAGATGGTTTATATGCCTCTTTTCTTTTGAAATCTTTCCTACTGAAAACAATTGTGTTACACTTCAGAATTGAGCCTTTAGATATATAAATTAGCCAATATTGCCTAGCCTGTTGTTATTTAAAAGGGCTATATATACTTGCTGTTTTCTCTACAATAAAAAATCCAAATTTTAGATTTGCAATATGCAAAAATAAGTAGTAAATTCACATTTTATATCAATTTCAAAACAAACAAAAAAAACACGTTTGTGAGACTCAAAATGAATTAACAGCACCTGCTGTTAGTCTATCTCCTCTTATGAATCACCTTTTCTCCTCTTCCTGTGCCTCCGGAGCTGCTCGAGAGCCACAGCCAAACCAGTTTCTTTGTTTAGCAAAGAATATGCTCAGTTTCACCTTGAAATCTGAATTTATTAAAAGATATAGAACTTTCTACTTTAAACATTGTTATCCAACTCTTTTTCCCTGAAAAGTTGAAATGTAATCTAAACACTAGTCTCAGAGTGGACACCTACATAATTACGTTTGCAGCTTATTGCGTTTTCTTAGGCTGTTGAACCTTTTCAGAACTCGTGTAGGCCAAATATTTTATTACTGAGAGAAAATTTATTAGAATGTCTACTATGCCCGTATTTAAAATGTCAGCCTCACGATTCATTTTCTTTTGTCAATTCTCCTATGTGCTTTAACAATTCTCCTATGTAATTAACAGTCTTTCTTATTTATTATTTATTTATTTATTTATTTATTTATTTATTTATTTATTTTGAGATGGATTCTCACTCTGTTGCCCAGGCTGGGGTGCAGTGGTTTGATCTTGGCTCACTGCAACTTCTGCCTCCTGGATTCAAGCAATTTCCTGCCTCAGCCTCCCGAGTAGCTGGGATTACAGGCACCCACCACCATGCCTGGCTAATTTTTTTTTTTTTTTTCAGTAGGGACAGGGTTTCACCATGTTGGCCAGGCTGGCTTCAAACTCCTAACCTCAAATGATCTGCCTGCCTCAGCCTCCCAAAGTCCAAGGATTACCGGCATGAGCCACAGTGCCCACCCATTAACAAAGTCTTTCTTAACAAAATCTGCTGGCGGGGAGGGTGAGGGTGTCTAAAAGGAAGAGGTTTGAGGGGTAGGAGGGATGCAGATCTGTGATTAGGCCAGGTTAGGACTAAAGGAGGGGTCCCTGGGCCAGCCCTCAGGACTGGAGAACCCCTGAGATAGACAGGACAATGCCCCATCACCCTTATGCCAAACACACCTGGAGGATCTGAGTGTTGTCCTTCTCCTTGACTATTGAGGAAGGAGAACTAGTCCCCTGAGAAACAGATAAAAGAGGTCAGTATCCTGGGTTGCATCCTTAGACTACCAGTACTATTTTATCATCTACTAATTAATTCTCTGGGCTGTAGAATGTGTCTTTTCCATTATCAGCTACAAGTTTAATTTCATATGTGGGTACTTACAAATATGTATAAAAGGGAATCAGTGTCTAAGTACATTCTTGTACCTGATGCTTTATTTTCATTTCCTTATTGAATCTCCTCTACACCCGCGTGTAGTTGTATTCTTACTCATCTATTGTATGTGAGAGAAACAAAACTCAAAAAGGCCAAGTAGCACACTTATGCAAAGGAACACACTTGTGAAAAATTGGTCTGGCATTCAAATTTAGGTCAGATTCCAAAGCCCCTGCTCTTTCTACAACATCGTGGAGGCTGGTGAGATGTAGATTTCCTCACAAGCTGAGGAAATTGAATTTGGCATTGAATAGCGTCATCCAAATTCTTACCTCTGAAAATAGTTTTGGCAGCTCCTCAAGTAACTGCTTTGTATTTTGTTGCCTAACATTCATTTCTGTTTGATAACATTTCCAATATTTAAATACATTGAAGATTTTGTTGATCTGCTGACATTTAAATTAGTTTTTGCATCTTTCCTTCTGACAATTTTAGGTCATTGAATTTCAGAACAGAGTCATGATTATAAAAAAAGAGTTTCCACCATATGTAAAAAGACTATGATGTTATACACAGAAAAAAAGGCCAAAGATGAAAGTTCTGAAACTATATACTTCTCAGAGAGGAATCCAACAAACGCCTTTGCCAAATCATGTTGGGAGCTGGTTAAAATGCAGAATCTTGAACCCCACCCTAGAGATACAGATCTGGACATGGGACCCTATTACCTACGTTTTCAACACAAAAGTTTAGGAATCACCACTATAAACAATGCACTGTGAAATAAGTTATATTGTAAAGACCCAAACCTTGGAAGTTTTTATACCCTGAGAGTTCCAAGGAGTGCCACTTCCAGTTCCAGAGGTCTTGGATTTGAAATGTACGTAGGCAAAACTGACTGGACTTTTTCTGTGCAAATACACTATTTCTATGGAAAAATAAGAGTTTTGTGCATGTTATTGTTGACATGAAGTGTGGTAAATAAGATTAACTCATCCACATTCATCACAAATCAGCAAACTGGCACATGTACAAAAACTAAGAAGGGTCCTAGGCCTTAGGCAACTGGCTCACTGTCTTCCTCTCCTTCCTGTTCTCTCTGAAGTACTCTTATCCCTCTATCACTGTGATTATGTCTGCTTTTCTCCCCCCACTTTTTCCTGTTTCATAGTGATTATACTCAAAACCTCATATGCCAACATAAAAGAATTTTTGCCTTATATATATGACTTGTAAAACCACTCATTTCAGGCGCCTGTCAACTCTATTCCTGCATCACCTTCCACCTTTGCTAACCTATCACTTCAACCTTGCAACAATGCCAGACTGTAGTTCCCTGACGACCTAATGCTCACTCACACTGCATCCTTCCCTTTTGGCAAAATGACCTTCAACTCATCACCTTCTTGACCTGATTGATATCAACTTATCTTTCAACAATTACTTCCTGGAAGCCTTCCCTGATGCTCTACAGTCCCATTGTGGGTAAAGCAAGGTGTTCTCATTTCTGACTGCACATCAGAGTCATTTAGGTAACTTTCAATATAAATATAGCCTCTAAAACTCTCTTATGGTTACTGTTTGCAAGGTATATCTTTCTTCGTACTTCTATTTTTAATGTATTTATGTCTTCGAATCTAAAGTATGTCTCTTAAAGACAGGATATAGTCAGGTCTTGCTATTTTTATATAATCTAATCATGTTTGCCCTCTGATTTCAGTGTCTGTTCCATTTACATTTAATGGGATTATTGTTATGGGTGGATATATTTGTTTTTCCATTTAATATGGTGGATGGATTTGCTTTTAGATGGATTTTTTAAATTATAGTGTAATTATTGATATCATTTAATTTGTTTTTAATATGGTTCATCATTTTTGTTCCTGTTTCTTCATGTACTGCTTTCTTCTGTGGAAAGATTTTTTAGTATATAATTACAATTCTTCTGTTAGATGTTCATGCATAATTTTGGGTTATTTTCTTAGTGGTCATTCTATGGTTTATCATATACATCTTTGACTTACCCCAATCTACTTCAGATTAATACGACTTAATTTTGGTAACATATATCAACTTAGCTTCAGTAGAGTTTTATTTTCTCCTCCTTACTTTGTGCTATTATTCTCAGACATATCACACTTCATATATGCTATAAAGCCAAAACTACAATGTAATAGTTATTGGTTTAAACAATATTTTTTAAAGTTAAAAGAATAAGAGAGAAAACAATTATATATATATCCATCCTATATTTACCCACATATTTCCCATTTCTGATGTTCTTACTCCTTACTGTATATTTATGTCACCATCTTATGTCATTTCTTTCCATGAAGGTCTTCCTTTAGTATTTGTTGTAGGACAGGTCTGCTAGCAATGAATTTTCTCAGTTTTGGTTTATCTAAAAATGTTTTTTATTTTATCTTTATTTCAGAAGAGACTAGTTTCACTGACTATAGAATTCTTTGTTTACAGGTTTTTCTTCTTTTAGCATTTTGACTATGTCACGCCATGGCTTTCTTACCTCTCATGTTTCTCATGAGAACTCAACCACATTAACCGTATAATGGTTTCCCTGTACATAAGTCATTGTTTTTTTTTACTGTTTTTAACACTTTCCGTTTACCTTTTTGTCCTTCAATAGCTTAATTATGGCATATATACCTGTGAATCACATTGTATTTTTCCTTCTTGGAGTTTGTTGTGTTTCTCATATCTATAATTTTTTTTTCAAAGTTAGGAAGTTTTTGGCCATCATTTCTTCAAATATTTTTTTCTGAGACTTTCCCTCATTACTCCCTTTATGGGACTTCCACTACCTGTATATTGTTTGTTTGTTGGTTGGTTGTTTGGTTGTTTGGTTGGTTGGTTGGTTGGTTGGTTGGTTGGTTGGTTGGTTTTTTGAGACAGAGACTCTGTCACCCAGGCTGGAGTGCAGTGGTGAGATCTCAGCTCACTGCAACCTCCGCCTCCTGGGTTCAAGCAATTCTCCTGCCTCAGCCTCCAAAGTAGCTGGGATTACAGGCGCACACCACCACATGTGACTAATTTTTGTATTTTTAGTAAAGACGGGGTTTCACCATGTTGGTCAGGCTGGTCTCGAACTCCTAACCTCAAGTGATCCTCCTGCCTCAGCCTCCCAAAGTGCTGGGATTACAGGTGTGAGCCACCATGCCTGGTCTATATTATTATTTTTGATGTCCCGCAGATCTCAGATCCTCTTCACTTTTTTTCTCAAAATTTTTTAATTCTGCTCTTTGGATTGAATAATTTCTATTGCTCTATCTTCAAGTTCACTGATTCTTTCTTCTGCCATCTCAAATCTGTTTGTTAGGCCTATTTAGTGAATCTTACACTTTCGTTATTTTACTTAACTCTAAAATGTTCATCTTTTAAAAATACAGTTTCTGTTTCTCTGTTCAGATTCCCTATATGTTGAATCATTTTTCTCATATTTTCTTTTAATGCTTTGAATATATTTATAATAGCAGCTTTGAAGTCTTATATAAGTCCAACATCTGGACCCATTCAGAGTCCGTTTCTATTAATAATTTTTCCCTCTGGTGTATGCATGCATCACAATATGCTTTCCTTGACTCATAATTATTTTGTTTTAACTGAAATTTTAGATTATATATTGTGGCAACTCTGGATTGTGATATATTTTTCTAAAGGCCTTTTTTTTTAAAGTAACTTGCCTGTTTTTAAACTGTGGACTCTCTCTCTCCCCTGTAGTATGAAGAAGTTAATTCTTAACTCAGTTTTTAAGCATTTATTTTTATTTGTTAGCCTGACTTCTGATCGGCCACCCTTTTACCTGCATACTTTAGTGGTGGGCCAATGATTTGGCTGGAGGTTGTGGGCAAACACCTCAAGTGTGTAAAACTTCTACACTCCACCAATCTGTGTGTATGTTGAGGAATGCATTCAAAGTTCAACAAGTTTTCAATTCTTCATTGGCTTCATTTTCCTCTGGCCTTTCTTGGGTCTTCCCTGTGCATGTGCGTAGTTTCCCAGTTAGCTAGGATGTGTGGAGAGCTTATCCTAACTTTTCTATGCTGTGTCATTTCCAAGTTTCTCCAGTTAAACACATGGATAGCCTATTGCTCACCCAATCAGGACCACAACTTCAAGCTAGCAAAGCTACAGGTTTTCCCCATTTGCTTACAACTAAGTTGGCCACCTTTAACTGACAAACCTTCAAGTTTTTGCCCTTAGTCCAAATCAAGTCTAACCCTCTGTTAGAAAAAAATGATGAGTATTTTTCCAGCCCTATACTGGTAAAACTACTGTTCTTGCTAATCAAGCTTGGATGGAGAGAATGAGAACCTTATAATTTTTTTTCTTGCAAACATGACAGTTAATATTAAATTCACATTTGACTGAAACACAAGGTCAGGCTTTACAGGTGAACAGGTTAATAAACTAAGATGTCTTCATTTGGGGGAAAAAAGAAAATAAAAGTACAGGCTCTGATTATCATTAGAAATATTTTAGTTTTTTATTATTATTTTGGCTATGAGGTATTTTTCCTTGTTATTTCCTCTGTAATTTAGCAGTTAGCCAGTTTCCACCTGCCCAATTTTCTCCCACTGTACACACCTGGCTATTTATTCTGATCCAAATCTGTTGATGATTTTACATATAACCATCATACAGATGGTAAAAGTACTAGAAAAAAAATGGGTCAAGTGAACTGGATTCTAGTTTCCAGCTTAGTTGCTAACAAAGCTAAATCATCTCAGCCAAAGTAGACAAAAGATAGAGGTTAGTTCATGTCCTCTAGTCCTTTTATGCAAGGAACAGCCATTTGTTGGCTCGACTGAATAGCCAAAGTGGGTAAGAGTAGGTGAGTAGTAGTAGTAAACCAAAGGTAAAGAAAGAAAATACTAGTACAAAGTGGCAGTCATAAAAAAAAAAAAATCTTTCCCTTTCTGGCTTCCTTTAGATTCTACCTTTTTTTCAAAGAAATCAAGCATAATAGATAAGATAAATGCACACATAAATATAAGCCAATGTACTCAGTGCAAAAATGTATCATGAACTAAGACAGTCAAAGGAAGAAGAGATTGCTTTTTGAGGTGGAGATGAGAGTTGAGAAGAGGGTATAACGGAGCTTAGGGACAGAAAAAAATGTAATGGTGTTCAAATTAGAAATGAGTCTTTGTATTAAGGTAAAACTAGATACTCTAACAAATGTAGATGATGTCTTGGTGGGCTAACACAACAGAAGCATAAATCTCACTCGTGAAAAACCAATCAGGTGGAAGAAAGAGAGATCAATGTGGACTTTGCTTCACAAAATCATTAACATTCAAGGATCCAAGCCGATGGAGCCTTCAGCAACTTCAGTATATGGCTTCCAATATTTCTCTGGGTATCAATATCTAGCTAATAGGTGGGGAAAGAGAGGAATGTTTAAGGGAGAGACTTATAGAACAGACTTTTACTCACATCCTATCATTAAAAAAATGAGTCATTTAGGTCCTCCTAGAGGGTGGGGGGATGAAGAAAGAGGCCTTGTTGCTACATTTAGTCCCTGGTAAGACAACTGCTTCCTAGCAAGAATTCTTTCCTTTAAGAGAGGAGCCCAAATTATGTGGACAGCTAAAATTTCTGCCACAGCTTTAAATAACTAGTAGACTTTAGATGATCAAGGATTCGGGAGCAATGAGAGGCATCATTGCTATTTATGGTTTTGCCTGTATCTGATTTTCATTTTCCTTTATGGAAATAACCTTTACTCTTCCCAGTCCATGTGATTTGATAGGACTGATACCAGGGACAGGTATGGTAACCAGGCTTGACCAATCAGTACATTCCACCTCCAACCACTTTGCTTGATTCAAGGGTGGGTAGGAATGTAGGCCAATGAGATTCACATCCAAGATTTTTACAGAAGTTATCAAGAAGACATATGAGAGTTTTTTTTTCTTTGTTCCAACAGTTGCTAAGCTGGTGGGATATGTTTGCAACTCCTGGTGCCTACATATTACCTTTCATGGAAGAGCCTACCTAGAAATAATAGTCATACAAAGGAAATCAGAAAAAAAGAGATAGAATAAAATGGCTTTCTTGATCCAGGAATGCCTGATTCTAAGGACATTAAATTCCCCTTTTTCTTAAACTCAAGTTGGATTTTTTTAACTTGCAATTAAGACCCCTTATTAATATAGGTGAAAAATATGAGCCTTTTTTTAAAAAAAAGCAGTCTAATTTGTGTGGAATTAGGAAACATGGAGGAGAATAACAAGTGATAAGACTGAAAAGTCAGGTTAGGTTTGAAGCATAGAATTCTTTAAAAGTTAGGTTAGGAATTTGGGGTTTAATGAAAGCCTGCTAAACTGAAGCCAAGAGAGGAAAGTAACTGGCCTCAGGTTGCAAAGCTAGAAGGTAGTGAAGTTAAGATTCAATGCATACCTCTGATTCCAGTGCTGCATGTCTAATACAGTAGCTATTAGCCACAGGTGGATATTAAATTTTAATTTTAATTTAACTTAAAATTCAATTCTTTATTTGCCAGAAACATATTTCAAGTACTCAATGGCTATATATAGCTACTGATACAGCAGCGGTCTCCAACCTTTTTGGCACCAAGGACCAGTTTCATGGAAGAACACTTTTCCACAGGGTTGGAGTGGGGGATAGTTTTTGGATGAAACTGCTCCACCTCAGATCATCAGGCATTAGATTCTCATAAGGAGCACACAACATAGATCCCTCACATGCACAGTTCACTGTAGGGTTTGCACTCCTATGAGAATCTAATGCTGCCACTCACCTGGCAGGAGGCAGAGCTCAGGCAGTAATGCTCAATTGTCCGTTGCTCACCTCCTGCTGTGCAGCCCAGTTCCTAACAGGCCAAAGACTGGTGCTGGTTTGTGGCCTGGAGGTTGAGGACCCAGGGGCTACAGTATTGGACACAACAGATGGAAAGCATTTTCATTACCAAAGAAGATTCTGTTGGATAGGCTGTTTTCTAGAGGGGTGTGTGTGTGTGTGTGTGTGTGTGTGTGTGTTTACATGACTAAAACAGGAGGCCAGATTACCATTCATTTAAGTTATTGAACTATATTTGGGCTGAAATCTTTATTTAGAAAACCTAATCCACAACCTAATATTTTCACTTTGGGAAGCCTTATTTATAAGCCTCCAAAGAACTTATAGTAATTGTAAATATAAACAAAGAGAAACCTGGTTGATATTATATAAAGAAACTATAATAAAATTTTGAGAGACTAAAAAAAGGCTTTTTATACTGGCAACTATAGAATGATCCTATGACTTCAAAATGTAAAAAAAAAAATCAGTGATGCCAAAGGTTTTCCTTGCTTTCTGACCCTTTCCTTGGTAAGGATGATCTATGCTTTGCCCCACACCTGTTGCCTTCATCAGCTTTCCCAAAATTTCCTCTCTGGAAATTTCCAAAGATGCCGTATTGGATCACATTTCACCCTCATGAAGCAATGAGATAATTTATGTGAATGAAGCAATGCATAAAACAAAGTATCTCCCATTGCCATAAATTACATATCCAGTGAAATGAAATGAAAAGCATAGTAAGTGTACACATGCTAAAAAGTCTTTTCCATAATGAAGACCGACTCATCCTTTGACAATAATTTCCTACCATTTTTAATCTACTTAGACTTATGGAATAATCACGTGGTTCAACCTTTATCTTCACCTAGCTCAACAAGGCTACCTTCATCCTCTCTAGGAACTACATGGCACGCTTTCATAGAAAACGCTTGGACCCACATCTAAAATGCACATTCAAATTGATGGCCAAGATTTGAAAAAGGCAGTCCAGTATTATACTCATTCTGCCTCCACTTCTAGAAGGAAGGATGGGCAAGATTTATGCAGTGCTCAACTCTGTTGCAAAGATGTTTTTATATAATAATTTACAGTTTCTTTCAGTTCCAAGTCTTGACAAAGTCAGATTCTCAAATAATTGGCTTTAAGATTATGTAAGACCTAACATGTTCAGCTCTATTCCCTGTGCTCCTGCCCCATAATCTGGGTTTATGTCACAAGAATAATTGGGAGTAGAAACAAGGCTGATAATTGTACATGTTATCATGTCCAGGTAAACAGACTTGCAGCTGGTAGGTTCCAGTGGATTTATTTTATGTTGTCTGAGAACTTCAATGCAGGTTTTAAGACATTGGAAATAAAAATTGCCTGGCTTGATTTAACCTAATGATTGCACAGTTTGTTTAATTATCATTGTGATCCCAAAGTGTGATGGAAGGTAAATTTCCAGTGTGGAAGGAAAAGGAATAAGATACTACTAAGAGAATATTATCATGTACTTACTGTTCTCACCTTTCCTCCCCTCCATAATCAGCTCTTGAGCCTGAGAGGACCTTCTGACCTACCAGAGTGGCACTCCAGAATCACTTTACTGTGACAGTTAATGAGCCTCATTTCCAGAGGACAAACACAGCAGGCTGTTCTAGACTAACGATGATGTTCTTGCCTGATGCAAATGCAGAACAGTGCAGCTTTATGAAAAATCACCCCAAGGAAAAGAATCCTCTAACAAAATAAAGTCAGGTGATGCCACAACCCACAACCAATAATCAGGGAAGCCCACTCATGATACCTGTTCTGTCTTTGATGGTCAGGCTCCCTGCTCAGTTAAAGAACATAAGTAAAGTTTATCTCTACTACCTGTCCATCCTCAATGCCATCCCCATCTCTTTGTGTGTGACAGCCACCTACTCTTCCTGGCTATCTAGGAGGAGCCTTATTCGGATGCCCATGTCTTTCCATTCCCCTCTTTGCAATAAAAAATTATCCTTTTTCCTATTCCATCCAGGCCCTAGATGACAGGTCCACTCACTGAGCCAGGACACTGATGGCTGATAATTGCTTCATCTCGTTTCCCCTTCCTAAGATACCTGTCTATTTTTAAAGTCACTGCCAATATCTTTACCTAAAGAAATAAGTAATGTGAAAACTCCTTATAACCCAGCATGATATGTTTGACAGGAGAGAGGGAAGAGTGTCTATTCATGTCTCTCAAATCATAACCAGAATGTCTCTCAAATCATCCCTTATACACTTGTACTGTATAAGGGATGCCCAAGCAATAGGACATCCCTGCCCATTTCATATGCACCAAGGCCAAACTCATTTACTTACCCACCTTTGAGATTCTATGGGGCTAAGGACCTAAAGTAAGGCAGAGTATGAGCCAATCAGAGACACAACAAAACTGGGTGTTGGGAGTTAACATTACATGGCCTGTATGTGCCCCATTAAGTTCAATTAAGTGACATGACTTTGCCAGACTTTCGTACAAATTGTCACACAGCAAAATAGTACACATGATATACCATTTCCTGGTATAGCAGGAAAACCAGCCAATGACTATCTGGGTGAGTTCAGCTGGGCAAACATCAATCTGAACCCCAGGCTCCAGGTACATAAACTAGGAATAACAATATCCACATCCAGGGCTGTTGGGAAGATTAAATGAGATGGTCCTGGAAAAGCAGCAAGCTCCTCCTGGCACACAGGAGGAGCGCAACAAATGCTCTTCATTCATCTTGGCCCCCAGCTTCCGGATTAATTTTTTATCTAAAGCCCTTTTAATGTGAACTTGAATACCCCCAAAAAGTGCCTATTTTTCTCTTTTCCATAATCACTCACTCTCCTCCTTGCACTATTGCCTCTGGGGAGAACCAATCCTTTCCCAGGGTTCTTTCATGCTGGCCATGGCAATAGATGTGAAAGACCTTATGCAAACTCACACTTGGTCAATAACAGTCTTGTAAGAACAGACCCTGAGCCTTGCACAGGTACTATGAGGGCTCCACCAGAGTAAAGACAAGGACCTGTTCCATACAGAGCTTCCACATCAGCTGAGAGAACAGGCTAAGCATATGAAAGACATACATATCATAAGACAATGTGAGACTGTATATTATTTTTACTATGTGTTGTGCGTTGCAGAATCCACATACCAATAATAATAGCTAAAGTTTAATGAGTGCTTACAGCAAACAAGGCACTATTCTAGAAACTTTACATATATGTGTGTATGGTACTGTTGTTATTTTTGTTTTATATACAAAGAACTTGAAGCAGAGAAAGGTCGGGTGATTCACTCAAGACTATGCAGTGGAGGGGCTGCATCATTACTCAATTCAATTGAGATCTACAGAACACTGCCCTGAGCACAGGGCTGAGTATGCTGGATTAATGTGAGATCAGGGCAGGAATCACATCTTCTTGATCTTTATTTCCAGTTTGTTGATTAACTGACTCATGAATGAAAGAAGGCTTGTTGGAAGACACAGGGTAGACTGTAGGTAGGCCATAGAAAGGCAAAGTAGAGCTTACTCACAGTAAGCAGAGTAGGAAGCCCACATGCTCAGAGACTAGATTGAACATCATAGTAGGCAGGAACCAAGAAAATTGACCTTAATGAAGCCCTGGGCTTCTTTTGAGGATAATGATGGATACAGAGAGATGGATGAGATAGAGGGAAATAATGAGAATGCCTTCAAAACTAAGTAATGAAGTATAGACTTCATGGGCAATAGGGGACACCTATCAATTCTTCAGCAAGGAAACAATGTGAAAAAAGTGGTATTTTAGAAAGAATGGTCTGGCAGGAGTGAAAAATTGGAAGGGAGTAGAATAATCCAGGTATGAGGTCAGGATGGGATGAATTTGATTTTGCCAAATGGTTGAATTGGAAGGAAGAGCTACAAGAGCCAAAGCACAGAGAGAAACGACAATCCAACAATTAGTGAGTATCTTTTATGTGCCTCAGCAAGGGGATGAGGATAAAAGAACAAGGAAAACATAATCCTTAGTGACCAATCACTAAGAAGACAAAAACAAAGTTGAGAGAGATCTGCCAAGGTGGTCTCAGGCATCAGACTGGGATGGCATTAGTGGCGCCATCCCAGACCTAAGATCAGAAGGGTGAGATACCAATTCCAGACATGCAAACTGATGGAGACACAACACACATTTTTCTCTAAACCCTTTATAAGTATTTATCGCTCTGATGAGATTTTAATCTTCTCAAAAAAAGGAGCGATATTATTAATCTCATTCAAGGTCCCCAGGGCAGTATTAAAAATAAAGAAATCATACAATGAATATCTATCATCAATTTGCTAAATATCTTTAAATCCAATAGGAATTTCTTTCTAAAACTGTTACAATAACCTAGTCTCCATTCCGCCATTATCATTTTACAGTGTCTCCTACCTTTTCTCTATTCCTTCACCATTCTCTCTCTACTCCTGATGAGATAGGCCTCCTACTGCTCCTGCCATCTGGCATGCTGAGCCTCAGACAATTTATCAACTCATAAAATCATTTTTTTTAAACTTTGAGAAAATTAACATAAAGAAAGAAAGAACTGCATGTGAAAGCTGAGAATTTGAGAAAACACTGTGTGATAGGTGTTAGAAAGGTATATTAGGTTGGTACTGAAGCTTGGGAAGCGGGGACTCACTCTTGGCTTTCTGCCTTTTGCCTATACATTTATCTTCTTGGTGCCTAAATTGTTCCATCTATAAGTGGACTACACTCCTGTCTGACAGACTCTACAAAGAATAAGTCCAAAACCCAGCACAGGCTTCAGCACAGTGTTGGATTAATGGGAAAAGTCCAGGGTGGTATGAAATAAATATCCAGCACCCCATCTCATAGATGATTATAAATTCAGCACAGGAAAGACAGGAGCTGTTAAAACAAAGCACTGCCTACTCAGTAATAATCTACAGATACATGATGGATGATAAGACTCCAGTTAAATGGCTGATGAAGTTCCTCAGAGCATTCATGCCCACTGCAATGACCCCAAAAACAAAAGAAATAGGGGTGCAAACACCTGAAGGGATGAAAAATAGGTTTCAATTCTCTTACCGACCCCAGTTGATTGACACTGACTGCCTAGATCCCTGTGTTAGGGACTTGGAGGCTGTTCCTGGGGTCATTAAGAATACAGTGCTGCAACTGATGGGTGATACCTAGCATAGGGAAGGAAGAGGTGGTGAAGATATGTATGCAGTCAGGCTTGTCTGGTCCTGTCCAAACCCCACCTCCATAATCAGCATAAATATTCTAAAGGATTGAATAAAACTCAGAGAGTGCCAGTGAACCTAATCTATGAGTGTTTCCTGACTCATTATTAGACATAGGGCACCATACATTGCAAAGGGAAGCCTTGTGGTGAAGGAGAAAGACTACAGAGGAGAAAAAATTTAAAAACCTGCACATCTACTGCAAAATGTCTTTACAACCTTAAGGAAGACATTTTACCCCCTGGATTTCCATATGCTCCTCTGAAAATGGGAGAAGGAGATGTACATGCACTTTCTGTTACAAAATCCAATTTTGTTGTTGCCATTGTTTTAATTTCCAGTATTTACTATTTCTTCACCAAACGAATATTTTTTAAATAAAAAGTTGCATCTCATCAAAATGCATGAATCATTTTTGGGCAAATAAGTCTACCTTGAAGATGAAAGTGAGACTGATCATAGTTTAACCACACTATCAATATATCTGACATCCCCAAATCTTAACTTTTATTTCTTTTCCCTTCTTATAAAGCATCCTGCATTTATCTTCCACAAATGCTAGATTTGAGAAATATAAGTAATGTTGGCAGTGGCCAACATTATTATTATTATTATTATTATTAACACCTGAGTAGGGGCTGAAAGTGCTGATGGAGAAAGAGATTAATACTGGTTTCCAGATTTCAACTTTTGTAGATAAGAGAATGGTTAAAAAAAAAAAAAAAAGAAGAAGAAGATAAAGAACTTGAAGAGGAAAGAGCCCCCTTAGTTTCAGACATTTTGATCTTGAGGTACTTATGAGATACCTGAATGAAGCTGTCCAGTTTGATATGTAAGTCTAAAGCTTGGAAGAAAAATCTGGGCCAGAGATAAGATTCAGGAGTCCTTGGTATATTGATGCTAATTGATATAATGAGAATGGATTAGGGCAGCCAGGCGAGAAAGAATAGAGAATGGGAAAAGTAGTTTGCTTAGGATGAAAAGAATGCCAGAAATTAACTAATAAGCAGTAGGGGGTCCCCTGAAGAAAACCAAGAAGGAAGAGTCTTTGAGGTGTCATGACAACCAGGAGAGTGAGGCATCAAGGAATCCAAGAGGATAGAGATCTCGATAAACTAGTGACAAACAGCAGAAAAAGCCAGAAAGGGGATTTTTTTAAAGTCCAGTGGATTTGGTGATTCAAAGACATCAGGGCTGTTAGTATTTCAGCAGAATAGAGTAAGCGGGTACAAACTAAAGTGAAGAAAATCATATTTTACTTTTATTTGGAGGAGGATGCAGGATTGTGTGGATAGAGTCCAAAAGATGGAGAGAGAATAAATTCTACATACTTGCTCTTTTCTGTTGCCTGCAACTGGATAAAGGTGAGCTATTTTTTTATTTACTGGTATGAGTCTATCAAAGGTTAATTTCAACTGACTCATTGCTGGGAGAACTGACAGACCACACTAAGAAGAAAATAACATCTCAGAAAGGGGAAGCCTTCTAAATCCCATTTCCTTGTCTGCCGTGTTACATCTGTCAGATTTTAAAACAGTCATTCAGCCTCTTTGTTGATCCATTTCCTTAGCTGTAGAACAGAAAATAATTCCCTTTTAATTGGATCCTAAAGTGCTAAAGGCCTTTCACACTGCCCAAGACTGCACTGTTTAGAGACAATATCCTAGCACACAAATTTTCCAGCTGCTTTGTTCTATTACTGAGAAAACCACTTCTTTTTTCATATGAAATAACCCAAATGTTCAAGATGTACATTTCTTTTTGTGGGTTTATTTGGCCTTGGACCCTAAACTATCTCCTTGTGTCTACAGTATGTGTCTACAAAAGTAAAGTGTGGAGAACTGAGGAAATGATCCAGAGAATTCAGCTCCCAGTTCAACGTTTGCCTCAGCCTGTTCATTTGTTCAACCAGAAAACTTTATAAAACGAAATTCCTCCTGCATAGGTTAGAGCCTCCGGTTTATTGGGTCTGGACAGGTTCATTTGCATTCTCTGTTTCTTTCCTCTTGAATTTCAGCCTCTACCAATTTTGTATCCCCCAGGAGCTGTCGTTAGCAGCCATACATCCTCTCTTGTAAATAAAACCCAACTGTCTGCTGGAAATTTCCACTCGCATATCCAGCCACCTCACCAAATGCAACACACCTAAAATCAAATCCATCAATCTCTCCCCTAAATCTTGCTCCTTCTCAGATGCTCCTATTTTTGTCAATTGACATCATTCTCCTCATCACCCTGGCTCAGATCCTCAGCATCATCTCTGTGCCCTCACCCTCCCTTGTCTTCTGTATCCATACCCCAAGTTCTAAAATTTTTCCATTGAAATGCTCAACCCATCTGTCCCTTCTAGCTTCCAGTTTTTGTGTACGTCCCATGTGTCAGACACCATGCTTGGTACTTTACACACCTCACCTCACTTAATTGTGATGACGACCCATTGAAGAGGTTGATGGAATTCCCGCCCCCCCAACCCCCCACTGCCATTCTGCAGAAGGGAGAATTGTGCTTCAGACGGTTATGAGAACAGTTATGGATTGAAGGTTTGCATCCCTCCAAAATTTGTATATTGAAACCATAGCCTCCAGTGTGACTATGTTTGGAGATAGGGTCTGTGAGGAGGTGATAAAGGTCAAATGAGGTCATGAGGGTGGGATTCTAATTCAATAGGGATGGTGTCCTTATAAGAAGAGGAAGAGACACCAGAGTTCACTCTCTTTACCATAGGAGGAGGTGGAAGGCAGGTGACCATCTGCAAACCAGGAAGAGCATCCTCACCCAGAACCAAGTCAGCCAGCATCTGGATCTTGCACTTCCCAACCTCCAGAATTGCGAGGAAATAAATTTCTGTTCTATAGGCCACCCAGGCTATCGTATTTTGTTATGGCAGCACAAGCAGACTAAAACAGGGACTATGCCTGACCCACTACTAAGGAAAAGAGCCAGGATCCAAACTCAAGACCACCTCTCTCTAGAGAGCGCGCCTGGAGCCAGCAACCTGCACAGCTCCCTGGACTGCTGTCTAGCACAGGCCCCCACCACCTCACAGCGAAGGCTCAGGAATAGCTTCTTGTTGCCCACCTTGCTTCAAGTCTTCCTTGCCTCCTCCAGTTAACCTGTGCATGTCACATTTGCTTTCTTCAAACACCACTCAAGTCACAACATTCCTCTGATCAAAGCTTTAGGTGGCTCCCCGCTGGCTACAAGATCAGGTTTAATCTCTTTTGGCGTGCAAGTTCCCTTTAGTCTAGCCCAAGCCTTCTTATCCAGCCAGACTCCCCTCACAGCCTATCCCAAAGGTTCACTGTTGTACTTCCAAGTGCCGCGAATTATTTGTCTGTGAGTTGCAATGAGGGCAGTGGCCTTGTCAGTCAAATCTCTGCGTGACTAGACTCTGGCGCATAGTAAGTGCTCAATCAATAGCTGTTGAGTGAGTAAGTGAATGAATTGGTGCATGCCATTCCTCTGGCTTGCTTGCCTATAGCACCAATCACTCCTCCCATCTGCAACTTGCCAGGCAGCAGGACCAAGCTCAGATCCACCTCAACAGTAATGGCCTCTCCAGCCACCCCAGCCCACCATGATCTTCCCCTCCTCCAAGCCCCTCCTCAAGGACTTTCTATCCTAGTAACTCACTCAACATGTGTCACTTACTGATATGAACCAGCATGGTTACCCATGTCCAAGAATGGTCATTTTTACATTGTTTGTAATAGCAAAAAATTGACAGTGATCTGTGGCTGAGACTGTCAGCTGCCTCCCCAAATCTCTATCCTTCTTCCTTATTATAAAAACACTGATCTTTAGCTGAGCCCATTGCTGCCCAGCTAAACAAAACAAACAAAATCCACTTGTCCCATCTTTCATTACAGCTACTTATGTCCACAGGGACTAAATTTTGGTCAATGAGATGTAAGTAAACATGTATGTACCACATCTGGGAAGTGTCGTTAGGGACACAGCTTTCTCTTTCCTATACTTAGTCCCATTGCCTGGAATTCAGGTGTGACCCTGGAACTCTAGAAACCACATTGGACCATGAGGACAAGGACATGAAAGGGCAGTGAGCTGAAAAGAGCTTGGGTATCTGCCAGCCTCTAGAGTTGTTACAGCATCCCTGTGCCACCTGCCTCAGCACTTCTTTTTAGGAGAGGGAAATAAATATCTATATTGTTTGCATCACTGTTATCTGGGTTTCTCTATTTCATGCTGCCAAGCTGGCACACACTGCAAATGCCCACTAGTAGAGAAATGAAAAAATAAGATTACGTAGGTTGATACGAAGGTAGTTAAAAGAAAAGAACTAGATCTATCTATCCACTTACCTCTCTATTTACCTATTTGAGAGAAAAATAGGCCATATGCGCATTACAATATTCTTAAGTAAAAGAATAGATTCGGCCAGGTGTGGTGGCTCACATCTGTAATCCCAGCACTTTGGGAGGCTGAGGTGGGCAGACCACCTGAGGTCAGGAGTTCAAGACCACCCTGGAGAACATGGCAAAACCCTGTCTCTACTAAAAATATATTTTAAAAAAATTAGCCGGGTGTGGTGGCAGGTGCCTGTAGTCCCAGCTAATCAGGAGGCCGAGGCACAAGAATTGCTTGAACCCAGGAGGCGGAGGTTGTGGTGAGCCAAAATTGCGCCACTGTACTTCAGCCTGGGTGACAGAGTGAGACTTTGTCTCAAAAAAAAAAAAGAGAATAGATTCATGTATTACTTGTATAATAACAAATGACAAAAACTTTCATTATAAAAATTGCTAATTATTTCTACTCTGTATATATCTTGCCCACTCAACAATCTTTCAAACTTCCCAGGGGCAGAGAAAAGAACTATTATTTTTTGTGTGCCTGTTATTCTCCCTAGCACATAATAGATCCTAATATTTGACTGGTGAAAACCTTTGGAAATTTGTCAAACATGACTATGTTTACAGAAACACCAGCAGTAAATGGGGGATGAAAATGGGGCCATCATTCTCAGCAGACCAGCACAGGAACAGAAAACCAAACACCGCATGTTCTCACTCGTAAGTGGGAGTTGAACAATGAGAACACAAGGACACAGGGAGGGCAACATCACACACCAGGGCCTGTCAGGAGGGTGGGGAGCTAGGGGAGGGATAGCATTAGGAGAAGTACCTAATGTAGATGATGGGTTGATGGGTGCAGCAAACCACCATGGCACGTGTATACCTATGTAACAAACCTGCACGTTCTGCACATGTATCCCAGAACTTAAAGTATAATAATTTTTTTAAATCTGCTTATTTAACAAAAGTCCCAAATATAACACAATTTTATAAATTACAGCCCTCATATTGTATATTAAATCTGTAGACTTGTTCATCCAAAAAAAAATGAGATTCCCTCATCCTTAATAATTTTATAATCTGAAAGATCGTTCACTTTCTGTTATCAGCTCTCACATAGACGATATTATGCTCAATTGACTATTAAAATGTTTCACTTGTCTCCCAGTCCTCTACTCTCCACCAAATTTAATTCAGTTTCCAGTTTAAAATAAATAAGTGTTTTGAATTCTAAAATGTTGGTGGTGAAGCTCATTTGTAAGAGAAACTGAGGGAAACAAAGACATGAGACGGAATAACATGGCATTGTTTTATAACGTATGGTTTGAGAGATAAAATTAAGACTCATCTATAGATCTGCCAGATTCAAATCTACTCTGACTCTATGTATTTAGTGGTTATGTTCCAGAAGACAAGATTTGCTTCTATTGACTGTGAAAATCCATCTTAATTTTATACTGCTCATCAGCAGACTTTGTTTGGGGCCCATTGAGAGGTAATAGGGCACAGCATAGAAGTTTATTGGAAAGACCTCCTCTTGTTTATTTCATAATTATACACTTGACATTTGGAAACTCCTGCTTGTTACTAGTCACTTAATTAGGTGCCCCAAGGTTCATAAAAAATCATAGGTTTAACTTCAACTTAAAATATCCTTTAACTCCTCTTGCTCTGCAATTCAATCTCATCCACTGTAAATGTAATTACATCCCTGACAAACGATTGCTGATGATAATAGACCTGATTTAAGGGAGAGAAACCTAAACACGCAATAATCTGATTTTTTAAAAAATCTGTGTGTCCTCGGAAAGAAGATGTGGAACAGATAAATCAATAATAATAAAAAAACCTTAATCATTGACTTAACATTCAGCAAATCATTAAATAAAGCTTGCATTAATGGAGATTTATATAAATAGTCTGAATGGTGGGTGACCTTCAGGAAAATTGCTATAAGACAAAGGTCTTTGCATATCTCTTCAAAGATGTTTGACAAGAGAATGACTTTCTGCTGCATGTTTTCATTTATTATAGGTTTCATTTAGATCACCAGGAATTCTCCTGAATTATGTCTCTTAGCTAAAGCCAACAATATCTGGTGATTTTTGGCAGTTTACAAACATACATACACATAATACCCAAAATAATTATGTCTAGGAGTGCAAATTAGAAAACAGGAATTTGTTTTGTTTTCTCATGAGCAGCAAATGATTTTCGAGAAGAATGAGAATGACCTGAAAACACTTTTGGCAACAAAGGGTACTTTGGTAACAAAGTGAAAGCACTTTTGGTAACAAAGGGTACTATAAAAAGGGAAAATATTACTCTAAATTAGTATTTCCCAAAATGCATTACTAAAAACCCTGGTTCATCAATATGCTTCACAAAAAAAAATGTTCTGTGGTCAAAAGAATATGAAATATGATGCTTACTATCTCCTTTTAAAGATAGGTCACATTAGCACATGGCATTGTATAAGCATATTAAAGGCTCTGAAAAGCCCTGCAGTGAAGCAATCTATGTAAAGATAACCAGATATTTTTCCCCAAAATAACCTGTATCACTATTCCACTTTGAGAAAGTATGCTCTAAATTAAGAGTCTAAAGTTGGATTTTCACTTTGCATCATAATCCCCAACTGCATGCTATTTATTATGAAGGTTATTTACCAAATGCTTGCCATAGTTAAAGCATCACAGGGAACAAGAGGTGAAAAAAGTCAGATCATTAATCTCCAGGAGCTTATACTCAAGTAAAAAAACCAACATGGAAACACCAAACTAAAATGTATCATGGTAAATGCAAGCAACAATTGCCATACTTAAGTTGAACAGGGAAGGTTTCAGAGTTGGTGGCATTTCGAGCTGAATCTTCAAGAACTAATTGGATTTCATTTGGGAAGAGATTGAGGTTTGGAAATACGAGGCACAAAGATGAAGGGACAGAAAACTCAAGATGTTCTGGGAAATAATGAATTGACTAATTGGCTAGAGTAGAGATTTGGGGTAAAGGGCTAATAGACGAAATGCTGGAAAGCTCACCAGCAGTTTCAAAGAGAGGTCAGATCCTGAGGATGCTTGAATGAAAGGCTAGGGAGGGTGGACATTATTAGGTAGACAATGTAGAACACAGAAGAATTTTGAGGGCAATACGATTAAAGTCCTTTGAAGAATAGTTTGTAATGCTGCTCTCGGTATGGAAGTGCAGCCACCAGAGGGTTCTCAGCCTCCACTTGGATCACAGCAATATATAATTTGAGATCTTAAACAAATTTGTGTTACAAAGGTTCAAAGAGTGCACATTTTATTAGATATACTCAGAAGCAACCAAGAGACTAGAAAATTACAGTTAAGGAATATCAGAGAAGGATGATAAATTTCTGCTGCCTTTCATAAATCCAATATGATGGCACCACAAATGAGTATATCACCTTCTGCAACTCCCAGTCTCACTTGGGGAGGTAACCATGGAGTGTCCTGCAAAACTGATGAGATCAATTTCACCACTGTAACTTTTATTGGTTATAAGAAGTTACCTTTAGTCCTCAAAAGCCACACACTATTCTAAAAGTCTACATGGAACAGAATTACAGGTTGAGCATCCCTAATCTGAGAATCTGAAATCCAAAATGCACCAAAATTTGAAAATTTTTGAGCAATAATATGACACCACCAGTGGAAAATTCCACACCTGATCTCATGTGACAGCTCACAGTCAAAACTTTGTTTTATTCATAAAATTATTTAAAATAGTATATAAAATTAACTTCAGGCTATGTGTATAAAGTATACATGAAACATAAATGAACTTCTTGTTTAGACTTGGGTCTCATCCCCAAGATCTCTCATGATATATATGCAAATATTCCAAAATCTGAAAATCTCCAATATCCAAAACACTTCTGGTCCCAAGCATTTCAAAACACATTTCAACCTATTTTTCACGCATAGAACAAACTGGCAACTCCATATACTTAAAGACCAAAAATAGGAAATATACTATTCGATTTTTAAAACCCAATGACATTTGCTTCAGAAAACAGTTTCACTACCACAATTGCCTCACCTCTACCGGGGTAGTTTAAGTGACTAGGAATTTATACTTGTGCTTCATAGGAGGGTGAAAAAGATTGAAATAAGACATGGGCGTTTCTTTCAAAATTATAATAAAACATAGGCAGTCTGTTCTTAATATCTAGGGTGGATCTCTTCTTGCAAGGAGTGTTTCACTGGGAAATGAAGCACTTTTATCTAGGAAACACTCTATGGACTTTCAAAACAGCTGATCGCAGAACATATATTCAAAGTCTTGATTAATTCAAATAATTGGTGTAAACAAGGGTTTGGGTTAATTTACTTTACTAAGCAACTAAAGATCACTCTTCTGTTCTCCTAGTCCTTTGTGCTACATCTTCTTGAAAGGACTTAACTTGTATTGCTGCCTTATCCAGCACATCATCTAGATCAGTGATTCCCAAACAACAAACGACACTGGACTGTCTATATCTGAATCATGATCAGAGCTTCTGAGAAATGCAAATTCCTGGCCTGCATCTATCCTGGCCTGCCCCACGCCCATCCTGATTCTGTGTGGGTCTAAGTGAAGTTTCAGAGATATTTTTTAATTATCCAGATTTTGGAAACCATTAATCTTGATGATAACTGGATTTTTCTAAGATGGTTCACAATATTGGAACGCCCATAAGAACTCCAGAAGAACTGTAACATTACTGCTATGACAGAGACAGGGCTAGGTGGATACCAAACCCTATCCTTTTTTCTTCCTGGGTACAGAGCTAAGCTACATTTCCCAGTCGCCCTTGCAGTTAGGCAGGGTCATGTGACTGGGCCCTGGCCATTGAAATCTAGACAGAAAAGCTGTGTACCACTTCCAAACTTAGCCCCAAGTAACTTCCCAGAGAATCTTCCAACTGGCTGCCTTCCTTTGTTTGCCAGTCAGGTTCCTTAGTCTTAGGGGAAAACGGTGAGATCCTACAAGAATATTAAAGCCACAGGACAGAAATAGCCCAGGTACCCGAATGAGTATGTGGAACAGAGCAACCACCACCAACAACTACCATTGGATTGTGGGTGAATGAGACATCAACTTTTACAGTTGAGCTACTGAAGTGCAGGGATTCTGTCACAGACATTAGTTTACCCTTACTAAAACAATCACATTTATGTTTTTAGCAGACTTTGCAATAGACCAAGCATTTCAAAATCATAAAGAAATACGCTCATATTTTAACAACTAACAAAAAGGCATAAGACCATAGGCCATATTTAACCTTTAAAAGAAACGCTGATATGAGCTTATTTTTTCTGTGGTTTTCCATTTTCTTTTAAAAGTGAAGTATGGAAAAGGTGGGGGGAAGTCTGGTTAATTGAGAGTTTCAGGTAATTAGATTTTAATCTAATAAGTTTTTGTAACAGTTACAGGAACAAAAATGAAATAAAGTAACTAATAAATCTGAATTTTCAGATACCAAATGGATACAAAATGAAAGCCTGTGGAAATCTAAGAATTAATAGAATCACATAACCTGGAGTATTCAAAAGGTCGTGGTATTCATTTACTTTTGAAAAAAATCTGTAGGAAGAAATTCTACCACTGAGCTCGTCATTGTCCTTATTTAGGTGGTGGTTTTACAGTATAATGCAGAATTATGTATTAATGTAATGTACCACTTTCAACCCTGGCCCCAAATAACTTCCCAGAGAATCTTCCAAACTGGCTGCCTTCCTTTGTTTGCTATTCAGGTTCCTTTGACTCGGGAGAGAACACTGAGATCCTAGAGGAATATTGGAGCCAAGGGACAGAAATAGTCCAAGTACCTGAATGAGTGTGTAAAACCCTTGTTAAGAGGACAAGGTCAGGAGTCAGGGGGAG
Source organism: Pan paniscus (assembly GCF_029289425.2). Lineage (NCBI taxonomy): Eukaryota > Metazoa > Chordata > Mammalia > Primates > Hominidae > Pan > Pan paniscus. Next base: position 105,068,329 of record NC_073259.2, on the reverse strand, counting down.
CTGGGTCAAAATCCCAGCACTGCTGCTTACTGGTTAGGAAATCATGAGTAAACTCACTCCCGGCACAATGTCGATGATACTAACTACTTCACTGGATTGATATTAGGTTTAAATGGGCTCTAAGGCACATTATAAATATTTAACATTTGCTTGTATTAATATTAATATAGTAGTTAGTTGCACATGTTTTCTTTTTTAGGAAAACTAGTTATTGCCTCCATACATAAGGAAGATCTTGAGAACTTAGGAGCCAAAACTAGCTAATATTTTTCCCAAAAGAAAGATGAGAGCCCTGGTGGTGGCAGTGCCTGGAATTCTATAGTTTACCACTGTCCTAGTAAAGCAACTAGTGTGCTAATATCTATGCATCTTTATCCTTTATCTGCCAAAGGTGAAGACCAATAGGTCTTGGGCAAGGATCACTGGTGCTTAAAGCTCCTCTGAAAATGGTAAAACTCTCCCTGTTCTTGGGGAGAAGCCTGTCTGCCTGTTATGATCCTCCAATCTCAGCCAGCTTGAGCTCATACCGAAGCCCCTCTCAAACACGCATGATCCATGAGAGGGAGCGGAGATAACTTGACGGGGCTGCATCTGCCTCCTTCTGCCTGGCCAGCCGGAGACAGCAGTGGGAGCTGCCACCTCATTTCTTTTGATAAGCTACTGAGGAGACACAGTGTCTTCCCCAGTTTTCTAAGTTTTAGTTTGAAAATTGAATTCGGGAACTTGTCAACTCTGACAGCAGAGCTTTAAAATTCAGTTCAAAGACAATCTGCTTGTACTTTATAAAATCCATCTTCTGACTTCAGAGCAATAGGATTTCTCAGAATCTTCACTATGTAGGGAATGAAAAACTTCAGTTTTCCTTCTTTCCAATTAAACTTGGGTTCTCATAAAAACCATTATGATTTTTTTCTCTTCCTACACCAGTTCTTCTCCTCTAAACTACCTCTTTCAGCAAACAGAGCTCAGCCCTACATTTCAAAAGCAAAGCTGAGACTTTTGTGCAATGCAGCCCTTTTTCATGGGCAAACACTGAGGACGAAAATAGATAATACACACAAGATTAATCACAAGCCAACACTCTACAAGTGACAGGATTCTTGACACTTGAGGTTTTAAAAATAATAATAAGCAGTCTATCAAAGAAATCACTTCCTTCCCTAAAGTTACAAAAGTCACACTTGGCAGCAGAGGCTTCCATCAGAGGCTATATTGAGAGGTAAAATTACCAGGACTCAAAGGAATAGGTCAAAACCCTAAACATGGCAGGGAACCAAAGGTAAAACCACGATCCAATGACAGATGGCAAAGGCCTGTCAATGCCTAGGAAATTACATGGTGAAATTCTTTTCTGACATTTCGTTCACACAAAAATAACAGGACCCTGAAGTTAAACAATGACATTCCGAAAGGAAACACCTCCACGGATGACACTTCTTGCATAGTTCAGCCTCCGAGGCATACACCCAAACCAGAATTTCATATTTCTCAGGTGTGTGTGGGAGGCAGTGGCGGGGAGGACAGAAGGGAGGGAGAAAATGGGGAGAGAGAGCAGAGAAAGTGAAAGCCCATATCTCTGCAGAGGGAGGAGGGAGGAGAAAGGTGACAGTTAGTTCATTTCTGTTCCTTCCCAAAGGACTTGAGCTTTCAGTTCATAGATTTTTTTTTAAGTGACATTTGAAAGGTGCTGCTATCATCCATTCATTTGGGTTCTGTTTGGCCTTTAAATGTAATATTTCAACTGAGAGTTCAAGCAGGTGGGGGCAGGGGGGAAGGTTAAGATGTTTTCATGAAAAGCAACCAAGCCAGACAGTTCCTATTGTCAAGAAGACCCCATTGAAAGCAGGAAGCACTAAAATTAGCCACTTAAGCTAATTTTACCCCTCAGGTCGAGGGGCACAAGCCCAGCTGTCCGGCCTTCCAGACCGTTTCATTCTTCTAAGCAGGAAGGAATCAAAGGGAAGCAATACTGTGATCCATAAAAATCCATTGAATGTTGGGGAGGGAAGGGTAGCTGTTTCCATTTAACCAACATGGGCAATGGAGGAAAATATTTTTCAGTAATTGGGAACTCAAGAAAGACAGAGCCCCATTAAATTCCAAAGGCAACTCCTAAGTTTTAGTTGTTAATTTCTGTCATGTTGCCTTGGTTGGAATGATGATCATTAATTATTCCTTTATGAAGATTTACTTTTAAATTTGTCTCAAACTGGCTTGAACAATGGATTTTAACTGAGTATAACTATTATATTAAAAATCAATTTCTAAAATATGAACAGTAACAGAACAGATTTTGCATTGTACAGCATTACAGAACACACACACGCGCACACACACACACACTCTTACACCTCTAAAAACTTCACATTTGTTTTCTTTTTCTTTAGATAATGAACAGAACTGCTTCTTCGAGATGATACTGAATGGCCCATGTACCTCCCTTCACGCCAGCATAGGCATAACCATTTCAAAAAGGTGATTATAAACAATATCTTATATTCTGATGTTCCTTCCCTCCTGAAACTTCAGACTAAAGAGACTGAGTTTCCCCAGTGAGTCTCGGAAACACAAAACAGGATGTTTAATTTGTTTAAGTTTCCAGAGCAATTTACCAGAGACAAAAATAAAATACCATGGCATTTTGCTGGCACCTTAAAAAAAAGAAGGCTTGTCTTGGAAGTACAATGAACCTCATGAGATCTCAAACACGAATCCTCTATTTGTATGCTCACATATTTTTATGATTTTGTTCACTGAAGAACAGTTTAACATATTCCAACCCATGCACTTAGTGAAAGAAAAGCTTCCAACAAAACAGGTCTTTTTACGAGGCAGCCCCCAAGGTCTCCAACAGCTAAACAGACGCAAGTAGCTACGTACAGTCCCTATTCTAGCTGTGGTAATCAAATGATATGTTCACTGGATCATCTTAATTTGAAAAAAGGTTCTCCTGTTTAATAAAATACAGCACCAAGCTCAGTGTCAGCCCTGAGTTTAAAAATCTTTAAAGAAAACTTCTATGCCTGTGAGTAAGGTACTATCATCTATGCTTTCATTATTTTAAAATGAAGCTTAAAATGAGAATAATTACTTTTTTAAAAGAAAAGAAATTATTTATCTGCAGCCCCTAGCTTAGATATTGTGCAAAACAGCCCAAGGAAGTCAAAGGCAGACATTGTTAAAAAGATGGTAAGTCACTTTATTTTTTTTTAAATCTTGCTCTTCAGGATTTTCACTTGATCTGCAGCCACTGATGCCCTACCAGCTTGGAAGATGTTGTATTTCCTTGCTTTGGAGTGAATTCTCAGGCAATCATTTGCTTTATTGATTCTGCTCATTATCGCAGTGGTTGCTTGCCTTAGGTCCCTGGAGGTCAAGGCAAGAAACCAAATATGTATGTGGATCTCTTTTCTACTGCTTCTGCTTGCTCTAATTTGACCCTCAACCACCAGAAAGCTACATAAGAACCATATTTAGGATTTGTAAGGTACTGTCTACTTAGAAGGTGCCAGTTGACACATGTATGTTAACCAACTGCCGGTTATTCCACATCACTTTAGAGTTCTTTGATTGCAAGCAACAGAAAATATCCCTGGATAATCAAAGGGAAAAAAGACTGTATCAAAAGAGAGTAAAGTGGAGAATAGATTGAAAGGCTGAAGACCCCAGCACACACAAAAGTAGGAATGAAGAAAGGTCTGAGGAGGTCTAGCTATCAGGCACAACTTGACAGTCTTAACTAGGCATTGCTACTCAAATAAATAAGTCAAGTCATTTTTTGAGTTTGTCACTTATATCACTGAAGTTTCTGAATTCCAGAGGAGAAGGTCTTGTTGGCACTACTGACATTTTGGACTAGAAAATTCCTTGTGGTGGGTAGCGGGGGGTGGGGGCGGCTGTCCTGTGCATTGTAGGGTATTGAGTGGCACCCCTGGCCTCTACACACTAGATGCTAATAGCACCCCCACTAGCTGAGACAGAATGTCTCTAGACTTTGCCCAGTGTCCACTAGTAGGCAAAATTACCCCCAGGTGAGAACCACTGGCTTAGATTTAATCAACAACTGCCCACCTCATGGCTTACAAAAGCCCAGGTACCTTGATATACAACCCTATAACACAAAGAAAAGATGGATTAGTTTCCAAAACAGAAACTGGGATATTGTTTCCAAAAGATAGAGGAATTAGCGCTTGCTGTGCATTTCAATATTTGTAAGTAGAAAGCTGAAAAAGATTATGGTTTTTTAGCCTGTGTATTCAGAGAACAGAAAAAAAAATGGAATTAAAAAATATTTGAAAACAAATCATAGAAAAAGTAATGCATCAAAATGCTGTATCAGTCCTTCACAAAGCTTTTATGGTTAGAATTTGTGTGCTGAAAAAGCACAATCCTGGTAAAATTGGTGTTCTTTTCTATTTTTATCCAAATTATCTGCATTTCCCTATCAGCTTTTAAATCCTGCCAGATATTTTTCCAACTCTTGGTATCTATGGACTTGTGATAATTGACATGGCTAATTTAAGGGAAACTGATTCCAAATCCCAGAGAACACCCAATCCATCTCTGTATTAATTAGTCAGCTAACTCTGTTGGTTCCAACGTGGTGCTAATGAGACCAAAAACATAAATGCAACCCTCATGCCATACGGGCTTGTTCGGCAGCCAGCCTGGAGCCCCACTCTAACCAGCCAACGGATCAATGTGCATGGCTATTGGTGGGGACGAGGTGGGAGAGAGCACGGATGTGTCCAGACAAATCCATCCCCATATCCACATCTCATGCAGCTCACCCTCCCAGGGAAGGGGCTGTTCTTTTATCCATATAAAATACAGAGCCCGGCACATGTTCATCATGGTACCTCTTCCCTAACATGTATGATACCACATCTTTTCCTCTTCCCTCTCCAGCTCATAACTACTCATATCAGATGTCTTTGCTGCTTCCTTTTTCTTCCATTCATTAGCATTTCTTTAAAACTGGAGCACAGAACTTCATCTCCAATCTGCCTTGACTCTAAATTGCCTGATCCTACCATCAGTAGCAAGACTGGGCCTGTCTCTTCTTCCATTATCATTTCTGACAGCCCCAAAGAAATCACTTAATATTCATTTCAGTCTTCTTTTTCAGACAGTCTTAAAAATCAATTTCAAAATTTTTCTTCTTGATCCTGTCATTTAGCACTGAAATGGCCCAAACTGATGACTTGGGACATTAGCATTTCTCCCCCCTCCCTTCAGGATGTCAGCTCCACTTTGTGAGTCCATTTTGGTCTGACTGAAGCTGGCTTTCATTTCAGGGTTGTTGTTTTTCACTGAGAAACATGATTTTTTTAAAAAGCTGTATATGTAGAACAACTTTCAATTATCCTTTTCTTTAAAAAAAAGCACCTTCAGTAAAAACAAAAAATAGGCAAAACACTCTGGCTTAGACAAAAATCAGTTTCGATGAGTGAAAAAAGAAAAAGAAGAGACTTAAAGTTTGCAATTATTCTAAAATCTTCAAGAGTGCCACTTTAAAACCTCTATTTTCAAATAGTAAATTAGTAACAGTTCCATCATCTTATTTATTGATAAAAAGAGAAGTTAAAATAGCCATTCATGAAAAGATGCTAAAAGCTGCAAGGAAACCAAGAACACGAAGAAAAGGGTCTGAAAGAGAGGAAAGGTAATGGCAGCTTTTCTAAAGCAGAAAAAAAGTTCTTTGTCTTTGCTGCCATTCTGTGAACAGCCTAGAGAGCTCAGCTCATTGTCATTGTCGCTGCCCTTCTTCCTTGCATTGTTTTGCTTTTTCAGGTTGTCTTGAATTATCCAAGAAACATTATTAGAGAAACAGAGGGGTCGAAAACAAACAGAAGGACCAAAGGGTGAGGGAGGTACCTAACTAAATGAAACACATCCAGCTCATTTTATTCCTTAGCCTGTGTTTTCTCTTCTTAGCAACCAGAAGAGGGTTTTAAAAGTGAGGAATGAAACAGACATGACATTAAAAGAGAGCTCTGGACCATGCAAAACAGTCCTCCAGCTTGATAACCATAACCAATTTTTGCTCTAAGAATCACTCTGCTATCTTTGTAATTCCACCAGCTTGTTATTTATATATATATTATTACAGTGTCCTGATGGACCTCCCCCTTCCATGACTCTGGCTTGCTTGAGAAAGAAAATACCTGCTAAAACGATGAGAGAACAAAAGCCATCGGCATGAACTGCAAGAGAGAAAAACAGTTGGATTTTTCTTACAGGATCAAAGAGTCAAAAATCATTCTTTCTGGAACTGTGGAACATGAAACATGGGGACTTAAAAGTGTCACCTCAGGAATTAACAAACACGAAAATGTGTGCCCAGCCCCAAACCACTTTCTGAGACGTAAGATAAATTGTAGGAACCTGTCCACATCACAGCAAATGTAATCAAATAGACTTTGAAAAGGCACGATGTGACCTGAGGATCCTAGATCCTGGATCTTTTCTGCCTGCCAAACATGTGGCCTTTCTGTGCAAAGAAGGTGTCCTGCTAGTGCCACCAGGAGGCCACTCACATTAAACACACCAGTACCGTCCTGGCTTTCAGGTTCTGATTGCATGAAGTCAGCCCATGAGTACATTGGGCTAAAATCACTGAATGTAACGAAGGGAAGGTGATAGTACTATTGTTTGGATGTTTATTGAACATCAATAATGCATTACACTCCATCTGCAACACAGAATTAGATGCTGCCCCTGACTAGGAACTCATTAATCTACCTGGATATACAGGCAACTAGGGGATGCCTTGACAACAAGAAGGCAAAAATAGGAACTGTTTAGATTATCGACTTTTTAAATAAATGAATCATCTTTAGAGACTGTGGTTGTAGCTGGGAGAAGAAAAACTTTCAGACAGATCCTGAACTAAGTCAGACAGTGAGAACATGAGTTCTGTATCCACACCAGAATTCCCGAAAGTTCTGCCAGACTTTAAGCAAAGTTAATAGAAGAACATCCAGGCTTTTTATAATTAGGTTATGATTCACTCTACCAAAGTTCCATTTATTTTACTAAGGAATTTACTTCTAAATTCTTGCAAATAACATTAGCTCTTTGAATCCATTTCTAATTGAATTAGAATTATAAACACTGCAAACTAGACTCAACTGCCAGAGACAGAAAATTTGTACTACTCATGTAATTAACATACATCCTTAGGCTCACAGGCAGTACTGACCAAGAAATAAGACCCTGAATCGGGATAACCCACCCTTAATCTAATGACACCACGCTTTTAGCTTGTTGATCTTCATCTCAAATTTCCTTATGATGCTTCAGCATTTGTAAAGCTATCTTCGATTCTAATAAAATGAATGTAATGCAAGTTCAATGAACAATCACAAAACATGTTGATTGAGAGGTGACTTTAGATGTCACTTAATAAAACCTTCCCCCACAGTTGGGAAGCACCCCAGACACATTGCTGATAACCTCTGCTTAAGCACATCCACTGACAGATGTCCACTTCTCAAGGCTCTCCTGAGTCACTCAACTTCAGTGGTGTAGGATCTCATATGGAACAGGCAACATTTACAGATAAATAAGTAAAGTTCTAAGAGCAAGAGGGAGAGTATACGTTTATTTTAGTTATCTCTGCTGTGCTGAAGCATTTGGTTTCCTGACACTTCCATTTCAAATATTCTATGTAACTTCATCTTCCTGTGAATTCTTTCTACTATACTACCTTCAAATTTATTCTCTAAATCAAAAGAACAATAGCACCAAAAATCCCAAATGCTTATGATAATTCTTTGCAAATTGCCTATCAGATTTCAGTTCCGTATCTATTCAACTAAAGAAATGCATGCCATCAGCCTCATAGAGACAGAATGGAGAAAAGCACTTTGGATTTCATATATGCCTTAAAATTTCAAGTCTGGCATTCTCTAACTGGGAATGGTCCTGATCAACAATTCCATAGGTGACCAATGCATTGATACCTATTTATGGAAGATATTTTTGGTTGAACACAAGGCTACTTACTGGTGGACTAGAGGAAAAAAATACATCAGATGTGTTTTCTTGTTATGAAAGATCTTCCACAGTCTAACTGACTAGTCTAATACACGAGGAAACTAGACCAATACACGAGGCCATTTAATAAATCATTTAGCTAACATTTAGTTTTTTGAGTTGAAATGGAAGAGGGATACATGCATGGATTTGCTAATTACACTTCTGCTCCATACAGATTAGCTCTGAAAGGTTCATCTATGGCTTAACTTGACTTCAGGGATATTTCTTCAAGCCCTCTCTTGATTCTTCTACACATATAGTGAACACCATTCCCAAAGCATGGTTTCTTACAGAACACACTCTGTCCTGGTGGCTGCTCTCTCTCCTTCCCATTTTAGAAGACACAAACATGAAAGTTAAACACTTTCAACACCTACCCTGTATTAGCTTCCACAATTTTCCACGCCAATATGGAAATTGGCTTCCAAAACCTAAAAAGCTTTTTCTTATAAATGGATGTTAAACAGTTTTAAATACTTACAAACAGCCCCTTTCACACCCTGTTGGCAGCTTCTTTGTGTATATGTTAACAGAGGGTAAAATAAATAAATAACAGGAAAAGAAAAATAGCCCAAAGTGGGCAGCAAGTGAAAGCTAGGAAGAAAACATAGGAAAGAAATGTATGTAAATCATTGCCTGAACACTTCGTGCTTTCTCTTCTTAGATTTTAGCTTTACACAATTCAATTTCACACTAAACACAGCAGAGATGGCTGAGACAAAGGAGGGAGACAGTGAGTTGTTTAACGTACATTCTGGAAGAAAATAATGCCATTCTTTCCTGAGCAAATTCATACCAACTTTCCCACCTCTATAAATGAATAAAATCATTTTTGAATAAATAGTCACCATAAATTTAAATGTTGCAAAAATAAATGCCCCAGATGTTTTGTGTAGCTTCAAGAGTAAAAAGCTGCCAAGGCATTTACTCTGAACATAATATTGTACTCTACAAGAATACATTGAGCACCAAACACAAAATATTATTATACAGAAGATACAGCACATTTCATACTTTTTAAGGAGACCTAAGGCCTTGAGTGCAACCTCTTGGGAATATAAAGTCAGGCAAATAAACTTTAAATACATTTTAAAAAATAATGGGTGCTGTTTGCTGGACTCTGGAGTTAAAACTGAGGAGAATTAGAGATTTTTAAGTCAGGGCAAATTAACAACATTGGGTTTAATTTTTCATTTTTTTAAATAAAATATTATAAATGTTAAATAGTTGTTTGCAAATAATAGATTTCCATAACATCTAAATAAATATTAAATGTATTAAATAAAAGTATTTCCAGTTTGGAAACCAGGAATCACAATTATAGACTATAGAGACCCCTTACTCAACAGCTCGGGTAAAACTGTAGAAACTCAAAAAAAAAAGAAAAAAAAAAACCAACAAATTTTTTTTGAGACAGCTGTGCCCTCTGGAGGTGGCACTTGGGAATTGAGTAAATCTCCCTAAACCAACAACAATGACTTTCCTAAAGAATTGAACACACACTTGGAAATGCAAAGAAGGCTTAGAAGGTTTCATTCATGATCCTTTCTTTGTGTCAAACCAGTTTTCAATGAATACTAATTTAGAATTTCAATTTAAAAGTGTTCAAATGGGCACAAAACATTTTGGTAGACGGGATTAAAAGCTTGTGTTCAATATCTGGAATACAATGATTAGGAACATGCTGAATATTATGAAAAGAAAGAACAGTGGTTCCAAATCAAATATCCTCAAAACTGCTTTCGGTGAAATGCGTGGAGCTATGGCCTAGCCTCTTCCCATCCCACTTCCCCCAACTCTCAGAGGCAACTGATTTTTTTTGTCCTATCTTTTTAGAATAATTCACCACCTCTGCTTTTTCTATCTGTTTTTTTATACCTGATTCCTAATAAATGGAGCTATATTTCACCATCTAGGGAATATATTATTCCAATGGGAAGAGTAAAAGATAAATATTTCTTGATGGAGTTTTAGAGAGAGAAATTAATAAAGTTGGCTTTGTGTGCTCAGAATTTCAATAGGCCAAATAAAAGACAAATAATAGAAATAATTATGCGGGTGGGGGGAGCGAAAAACATTCCCCAAAGTAGATTTTACGTGATGTTAAAAGCAGAACAAAGCCGCCACTTTCAAAGAAAGAAGGGATCTTCTTGACTGTAAATTTTGCCTTGGATGTGGGTGAATGTTGTGTTTTTAAAGAAATTAGAAGAATTAAGTAAGGGTGCCACACCGGTGGAGAGTCTAATTACTTCGGCATGAAGGAGAATAACCCAAATATCAGTGGGATGCGATTATCTTAAGCAAACAAGTTCCCGGAAGCGCGGCGAGTGCACGGCCTGCGCTGCCAGGCGGGACTGGAACAAAGAAGGTTGGGAACGAAGGAGCGAAGGTTCCGGCTTCCCAGTCATTTGGGCCGCGCTTGCGTCGCAGGCTCTGGCCGATGTCCCAAAGGCAACTTCATGCCCCAAGGCCCCTTCCTCCCTCTTCCCCAAAGGCAAGCGGTGGACCTAGAGTTCCTAGAAAGAGCCTCGCCCTTGCTGGCTTCCCGCTACCTCTGGTTCCAATCCGGGGGGCAATTCTTAACTCAAGTTCTCCTGCTCCTTCTCCCCTAAGTGCGCCGCCGACCCCTGGCTCCTTAAAGAGGCCAAGAGGTCTCCCGAGGAACAAGAGGTCTCAAGGATGACTACCCTGAAACCCACAGGTGATATCCAGGTCGCACTGAAGTGCCCGCTCAGCACTTCCAAATATGAAAGCAAACATTTAAAGACAGGCAGCTAGTTTGGGGCCGACGTGGTTAGCCCTCGCCCCTCTCCCCCTCCTTGTCCCCCAGGGCCGCGCACCTGCCCCGCACCCCAGCGCGGGTCCGCTCACCTGCGCGTCTGCTCGCGGGGCCGCTGCGCCTCCAACCGAGCGCCGACAGAGGGCGCCCGCGGCGAGCCTCGCCGCCCGCAGCCCGCGCTGCTGTGGGCTTAGGTTCCAGGTGGGGTGCCCGGTAGAGCCAGGGAGATGGCAGTGTGGTCTGATGGGGGAGAGAATCTGGGTTTTGGCTATCGAGGATGAATTATTTAACTGGTCTGAAGCCTCAGGTTCCTCATCAAAGGAAATGGTCATAACACTAATATCTAAGCCAAAGTTATCAGTTATGATCGTATATTCATTCACTCATTCATTGGCAAGAAATACACTTTGAGGTCTTCACCGTGTCCCAAGCATAGTGGAGACACAAGGGGTCCCTTAGAAATCAAATTAGACCCAGCTTCTGCCCTTTTGGAAAGTACATTTGAATGGGATTCACCTGGGGTAGCATAAACGGGGCTTGGCATGTGGGTCCTCTTAGCCCACCTCCTAGGACACGCTCAGCCCTCGGAAAATGTTGGTGCTTATTAATTATTATGACGTGCTAGTGTCGACATCAAGTGCTTCCTCCTTCTGCAATACAGGGGTTTAGTTCATTCGTGGTCCCCTAGAGCTGAGCACAGCCTTCTTTACGTTAATAGCTCAATGAGAGTTTGATGAATGAATGATGTGGTTGAATAAGCGTGTACCTTGAATCCCTAGAGGAGGGTGGAAGTAATGGAAGGGACAAAACCTTGCCACCTATAAAGCAAATAGCACTGGGGCTGGAGTGGAACCTTCAAGGTAACTTTCCTTCTGGAAGGGGCCTTGCATCTTTGAAAGACTGGCCACTTTCCCAAGAAAAATGAAACGTCTTTCAGCTAAGAGAGATGCGGACCTGCTCAGGGGCCAATCTCCAGCACAGATCTTCCTCATTAAAACTTTCAATGACATTCTCGGTGTTAGCTTCCCCCTTCCCCCTTTTTAGGTATGTTTACGGGTTTCCAATGGTTTCAGGAAACCAAAAAGCTTTCCCTTGGAATTCTCCCTCAAAGGAACTGATCAGAGATGACAACTTAAACTACTGAAGGGAGTCGTATCTTTGTAAAAACAGACCCTGGACAAATGGGAATGTTCCTTTCAACTCATTATTAAGTGTTTTAAGGTATTAACTTCTCAAACAGCGTCTGAAGAAAGACAGAGTCTGTCTCCTTTTTCTATCTAGCCCAGCTGAGACTGATTTTTTCTTTAAATTTTATAAAGACGTATTTGTCTTCCATTGCTATGTAGCAAATTACCACAAATTCAGTTCAAAATACCACATATTAACTATCACACAGTGTTTGTGGATCAGGTATCTGGGCACCAGGTTCTTTTTGCAAGGTGTCATGAAGCTGCACTAAAGGTGTTGGCTAGCTGCATAGTCATCAGGAGGCTACACTAGGTAAATGGGCACTTCTATGGTCCCTCAGGTTATTAGCAGAAGTTATCTCCTTGAGGTTGTATGGCTGAGGTCTCACTGTCTTGCTAGCTGTTGGCCAAGGATTACTCTCAGCTCCAAGAGGCCACTCTGGTCCTTGCCATATGGTCCCTTCTATAGACCCTCTCACACTCCCAATCTCTCTCTTTTTTTTTTTTTTTTTTTTGCTTTTAATGTTTTATTTTATTTTATTTTTTATGTTCCAGGGTACATGTGCAGGATATGCAGGTTTGTTACATGGTTAAACTTGTGCCATGGTGGTTTGCTGCACCTATCAACCCATCACCTAGATATGAAGCCCAGCATGCATGAGCTCTTTTCCCTCATGCTCTCCCAATCTCTCTTTTAAAACTCACCTGATTTGATCATCTCCTTTTTGATTAGTTCAATCCAAAATCCACTGATGAGGAGCCTAAGCATGGGAGTGGTATCCCATCATATTCATATGGGAGGGGATTACATAGGTGGCTTAGTCATTTCAGACTGCTATAACAAGTGTCATTCATTGGGGGCAAAAGAAACATTTCTTTCTCACAGTTCTGGAGGATGCGAAGTCCACGATCGAGGTTCCCTAAGGGCCATCCAGTTGGGTTCTTATTGAGGGCCTTCTTCCTGCTTTGCAGAGGGACCTCTTGTCACTGTATCCTCACATGACAGAGGGAGAGATTCTCTCTCTCCCTTCTCTTCTTTTAAGGGCCCTAGTCCCATCATGAGGGCTTCACCCTTGTGAACTAATTGCCTCCCAATGACTCTGCCTTCTAACATCATCATATTGCATATTGGGGCTTCAATATATGAATTTGGGGGTCACAAATATTCAGTCCATAGCAACAGGACAGGCACGCCAGGAGCTGGGAATCTTGCAAGTCCTCTTGGAATTCTCCCTACCACAGAAGAAAATAGAGAAAAATAAACCAAGAAAATAGAAAGTTCTAGGGATGTGCTAATTTACAGATGTCAGATTTCTACCTAAAATAACAAATGTCTGAAAGCCAGGCTGCCCGCAGGACCTAAAGTACCCCTGCTTTCTACCTGGTCTCGAGCCCCCTTGGCACCCTCCAGCCTCTTGTTCCCCTCCTCCAGGCCTGTGCATGACTGGGAGTAAGAGCCAACGCTGGAGCTCAGAGGAAAAAGGCATTTACTGGGGACCAGAGGGAAAAAAGGCCACTGATCTCCACCCCACGGTGCCTCTGACTCCAAAGCACAGCAGCAATGAAAAGTGGAGGGCTCAGGAAGCCATGCCTGGGCTCAGAGCCCAGCTCTGCCACTTATTCACCATGTAACCTTTGAGGCCTAATTTCTGAATCTTCATTTCTGCATCTGCAAAATGAGAAAAAGATTTCCCCCAGGGTTGTTGTCAGCTTTGGGTGATGTAATACACCATGCTTAACACAGCACCTGTATGGTAAGAGTGAAATCATTGGGAAAAATTAAAATCCACTAAGGAAGCAGCTTAGAGAAGGAGGAGCTGCTGTTTCTCATTGCATCTACTGGGTGCTCAACACAGTGCTGGAAAGCATGAATTAGGACCTTAAGACATGTATGATCTAGTTGGAAAGACAAGGCAGTTTACCCAGTGAACAGCTTAACTTTCACAGAGAGATGGATTGTGAGTGCCAAGAGTTTTCTTTCTCAGGAAGGACTTTTCACCCAGGACCTGGATGTGCTAGGCCTCACCAGGTGTTCAAGCCAGGACTGTGGAGGCCTGCTCTGCCTCAGCAGCTTGCCTTGCCATGGCCAGAACCTGTATGGTGATCAGACCTAAAGTCCTTGAAGTATCACACAAAGAAAGACCTACCCAGGAGACCCTCAGAGACACACAGCCGGCCAGAAGTGCTCAGCCAGCAGTCGGGGGATGGCTCCGTTTACCTCTGCTGGGTAAGAAGGCATGAAATCAGGCTGCCTTTGAAAACCTGGTGGGACCAGAGCTGGCTAAGGATACTATATTCTTTTCCTACTACCACTGTAATAAATTGCCCCAAATTCAGTGTCTTGAAACAACATAGATTTGTTATCTTACAGTTCTGAAGAGCAGAAGTCAGAAGCCAGTTTCGCTGGGCTAACATCAAGGCATCCGCCGGACTGCATTCTTTCTGTAAGCTCCATGGAAGGATCTGTTTCCTTGCCTCTTTCAGCATTTAAAGGCTGTTTGCACTACTTGGCTCTCGGCCCCACATCGCTGGGACCTCTGCTTCCTTCATCACATCCCCTTCTCTGACTTTGACATTCCTGCCTCCTTCTTGCAAGGACCCTTGTGATTACATTGGGCTCACAAAGATAATCTAGGATATTCTATCTCCAGATCCTTAACTTAATCACATTGGCCAAGTCCCTTTTGCTGTAAGGTAACAGTCACAGGTTTCAGGGACTGGGAATATGGACATTGCGGGGACTCATTGTTTTGCTTAGCACAAGTACCAATTTCCTTCCTTGAGTCAGATGCCTTCCCACACTCACCGCCAATTGATTCCAAAAAAAAAAAGAAACAACTCACCTGTAGCCATTTACCTGATCTACCCCCTACAAACAAGCAAGTGAGGGATTCAACACATTTTCAAAGAAGTAGGTTTGTTGAAGTTTTCAAGAGAAAAAGATGCTGTGCTGCAGATGTCACAAAGGAATAACTGATCACTGAAACCTCATTCTCAACGCACCTGGTAGGGCACCATTTAATAAGATTTGAAAACAGAACCATATTTTAACAGCACTCTAGCTTTCTTCACTCCAATGTTTGCAAACAAGTGTGATCATTGCTAGCACCTATGTTTCCCTACCCTGCTTTCTAACTATTCTCTAAATTGACTTGATACTCTTTTTTTTTTTTTTGACAGTTCAGCAACAGGCACAAATTAGTTCACTGTTACCATAGTAACGAAGGCACCTCAAAACAGAGGGAAAAAAATAAGATTACAATAAAAGGAGGAAAGGACAGTCCAAATTGGCATTCATGAGTCATTGTCCAAGTGTATTCCAGCTGGCCACGCTTTGGGAGCTGTTTCAGTAAGCACCCCCTGAGTCAGTCAGTCTGCAGGGGAAGCCTCCCACGTGAACAAGAATACTTTTCTCCCGCAAGAAGCAATGGTTCAAAGTTTCTCGAACCTTCTACTCTCCCTTACTTATGCATTTCTGTTATTTGGATTGTCTCCTTTGTTTTTCGTCTCCTCCTGCTCTTCCCCTTCTGAACACATTAGTTACTATGGAAACATTGGTGTGAATGTCAGAAGGCTCGGCTCAGAAATACTTCATAAAGTCAATTTATAGAATGGTCTGACATTTATCTCATGTTCAGGAAATTTAGAGAAATTTGTGATATTCATACCATGGACAGGGGTGGGTGGGAAACACTGTGCTATATGTGGATTTAAAAATTTGTTTTATATACACTAAGAAAACATTAGGTTTTGTCTTTTAGGAAAAGAATAGCAACAAAAACAGGAGTCTGGTTTGCGATTTGAAATTGGACTCATTTTCCATCAGTTTGAGAAGGATTTCCACTTTCTAAGTTTGTAAGGCTGACAGGAATCTCTTGTGCCTAAATAAAGGCCTTTTCAAAAAAATATGGTTAGTTTATTTTTTAAAACTTTAACTTGGCAATAAAACAAATGGTATTATCTGTAGTAATATACACAGGGCAGCCACACACAGAAATGTTAATGTTCATGCTGTAGAAATTCTCACTTTACTAAGGGGAATTTTAGGGTTAGTGTTATCGTAAAGAATAATAATTATAGCTGACAATTACAGCACATTTACTGTGTCAGGCTCCTAGGTAATTGGCGTGTATTAATTCGTGTTCTCTTCATAATAAACTGAGGAGGTATGTGCTATTGTTATATAATTTTTACCCATGAGGAAGCTGAGTCATAGAGAGGGTAAGTAACTCATCGAAATAAGCAGTGGAAACAAGAGTCACACCAAGGCAGCCCAGCTCCAGAGCCTGTGTGCTTCACCATCGTGCACAATTGCTTCTCCATGAAAAAAGTAAAATAATACTAACACATCCAGAGAGAGGGCTTTGCGTTATCAGTTCTGGACTAAAAAGACAATCTGGCATGGGCTTTAAGTATTGCGTCTCTGAAGCTATTGCCCAAAACCTTAAGGCGTGCCACGTGGTAGCTGAAGATATGATGGGTTCCTAACGAATGACAATTTGATGATGAGTACAGTTTAGGTTCAATTTGGTTTTAGACTCGCAGGCTCTTACATATTTTGTTATATAAAAGAGTAAAAATAGTTTGCTACAATAAGCGGGAAAGCTAGAAATAGCTTAAAATATATTGCACGTAACCCCATTGTATTCCACCAGAAGAATTTTAATTACAAAGAAAATCCAGAGTCAATCTGGATCAAAAAATTTCCGTTTTTTGCCACCCAGTGTTTCCCATTTCCTCTCGCGGCAGCTTCTGGTTTGTCTGAGAAAGCTCCACCTGCTCAGTTCACCTGCTTGGCCTGCCTGGTCCCAGGATGAATCAGGTGGCCCAAGCCTAACCCAATCAGGACATCACATACCCC
Organism: Pan paniscus; assembly: GCF_029289425.2. Lineage (NCBI taxonomy): Eukaryota > Metazoa > Chordata > Mammalia > Primates > Hominidae > Pan > Pan paniscus. Next base: position 105,051,459 of record NC_073259.2, on the reverse strand, counting down.
TGACCTCAGTGACTGGTTCAAAGGTGGGCATGTGACCCAAACACAGCCAATAAAATGCCACAAGATTTTTGCTGGGAATGTTCAAACAAGAATTAAATTGAGGCAGGTCCCAGTGCAGTGGTGTTTACAACTAATTAATCACAACCAGTTACAGATTGCCTTGTTTCTTCTCCACTCCCACTGCTTCACTTGACTAGCCTTAAAAAAAAAGAAAAAAAATTGAAATGCAAAATGAGCCGCTTTAGCCATCTTTGCCATCACAAGGGGTGACCTAAAGCATACAGAGGCCATTCGACAAACAGACTGAAACCCTGGGAACAAAAGGTATGTGAAAGATTAAGAAAACCCCAGCCAAAGGCATCATTAGAGACCTAAAGCATACAGAGGCCATTCGACAAACAGACTGAAACCCTGGGAACAAAAGGTATGTGAAAGATTAAGAAAACCCCAGCCAAAGGCATCATTAGAGCCCTAAATACAACCGTGTCCAAAATCTGTCGACTAGATTTTTAAATTATTGAGACAGTTAGTCACATCCACTTTTTAAAAATTTAAATCTGAGCTAGTTTACAACACATTTGAGCTAGTTTACAACAAATAAAAAAAGGCCAAATTGACACAATATGAATCAATAGGTGAACTTTTAGAGCAGACACTACGTCTTGTTCACCTTATTCACAAGCCAGTAAACCCATCCTTATCTGAGATTCCAAAATCCATACTCTTCTGAAAACCAAAAATTTTCTTGCAACTCATTTGATGACAAAACAGACATGACAAGTATAAATATGAGGAATCTTTATCTCACTTAATGTCACTATTCCTATGTTTTGTTGCTGAACAATTAATGTTTCTGATTACAGGCTGCTGCACGGATCCTATCAAAAGTGTCATGGTGCTGGCTGAGCACGGTGGTTCACATCTGGAATCCCTGCACTTTGGGAGGCTGAGGCGGGAGGATTGCCTGAGCCCAGGAGTTCGAGACCAGCCTTAGCAAAATGGTGAGACCCTGTTTCTGCAAAAAATTAAGAAATTAGCCGGGCATAGCAGCACGTCTTTGATCCCAGCTACTTGGGAGGCTGAGGTGGGAGGATTACTTCAACCCAAAAGGTCGAGGCTGTTGTGAGCTGTGTTGAGACCTCGGCACTCCAGGCTGGGCCACACAGAGAGATCCTGTTTCAAAAAAAAAAAATGTTTAAAAATTGTCATACTGTACAAGATATATAAACTCTTATCTTTAATAAATCCCCAAAAATTATAAATCTGAAGCTGCACAGACTTCAGATAAGACTGTGAACTTCTAGCCACATTATAAATTGAATGAATTGATCTAATAAATAAGCTTCTAATTTCTAAATAGGATGAAACCTGAGTTAGCTAATGACATCATTGTGAACCACAAGATGAAGGCACCCTTTATACCAAAATCATATTGAAAGTCAAATTGTGCTTGCATGCCAACTGACATACATCAAGCCAAACATCAGCTTGATAAATACCAGGACAAAGTGAAAATTCTTAAGTTCAGGACAAAAGCAAAAGGAATCAAATGTCTCAAAGAATAGTATCAAGGAAGAGCTTTGAGAACAGATAATCTGGAAAAAGAAGACAGCCCATTGCCTGACTCCACACCAAGTTATACCACGCTCTGCTAACACTATATCTAAAATGGAAAAGAATTATGGGCCCAGCATGGTGGTTCACACCTGTAATCCCAGCACTTTGGGAGGCCAAGGCAGGTGGATCACCTGAGGTCAGGAGTTTGAGACCAGCCTGGCCAACATGGTGAAAACCCGTCTCTACTAAAAATACAAAAAAATTAGCCTGGCATGATGATGGGCGCCTGTAGTCCCAGATACTCAGGAGGCTGAGACAGGGGAATTGCTTGAACCCGGGGAGGCGAAGGTTGAAGTGAGCTGAGATTGCGCCATTGCACTCCATCCTGGGCGACAGAGCAATACTCCGTCTCAAAAAAAAAAAACGATGATGCTGAGTGCATGTGCTTATGACATTAACTAAACCTTGAAATCCATATTACATGTCCATGTGGGATTTATTCTAAGTCCTCCTGAGTTCTCATACTATAAGTATAAAAAATGTTATTTACTTTTTATTTGTATCTGCAGCCAAGAGAACTATCACGCTAAGTAATATCAAAAAGAGTACTGGAAATTAATTAAACATTAGGGTCATAACTCATGTGTTATTCAGCACCTAAAACAGTAGCTAGTACATAATGTGTATTTCATATGTCCTTTATTAATCAATGAAATAAATGCTACATTCTGATATCTTTGCCGTCTGACAACATGGATAAATTGCCAATGGGACAACTGACACAGGGAGGAAAAAAACTAAAGAAGGAAAAAGACTCTCAGGGTTGGTGACTCCACTAACACAAAAGATCCTTCTGGGTCTGCCATCGTTGTAGAAAAAAAAAAAAAGTTTAGATCAACGATCCCTAAGTTGCCTTCTAACCCTATAATCACATAATTTTTTTGCATTAAAATCTAAAAGGATACAGATAGAAGTCTATGTAACTTACTTAAAACATTGACGAATAAAGTATGGCATAATCCCCAAATTTGGAAGACTCTTGAAATTTGAAAGAGAAATGCACACACACACACACACACAGACATACAGACACACACACACATATGATAGTTATCTATCTTATCTATCCATATATATTTATATATAAGAAAAAATTTCTTGCATTTAGTATCTTACTACAGCTAAGAAATGCTACAAACCTGATAATTTGTCCAGCTCAAAATGGCCCACACACTGGTCTGAGAAACATTGAATCCTTATCTTCCTGTTCATGAAATTTCCAGTGACCAAACCACCAAGCTATAAGAGCCCATGCAGCTTTAAGACCTCCTCTCTCTCTAGCCATCCTCAGCACCCTGCCAATTTTTCTACCTCCATGACATTGTTCCAATCCAACCTCTCTATTTCCATGGAATAGTCCTTAAGGGCCACAACATACTCCAGTTTTCCAATCTTCCAATCTTTCTTGCATATAATTTTTTCCTCCAATCTTCCTTGCACATGATTGCTAAATTGATTTTCCTAAGGAAAAGTTTTTCCTCCAATCTTCCTTGCACATAATTGCTACAATGATTTTTCTAAGAAAAAGGTTTGATCCCACCACTTTGTTTCAAAACGTCCAGTAGCTGCCCATGACCTCCACATTTTCCTGTTTTCTCTCTTACCTCTCCAGCTGCCCCTTTCCAATGTCCAGTACTGAAGCACTCTCTTCTACCTGTCCTTAAATTGTTAGAATCCCTTAAACCCTGGTCATAGCTCCTCTTCTTATTCTATTCTGTCGCCCTAGGTGACCTCATTACAAGGCCTTCATCAACATCTAGATGCCACTGAATCTCATTATGTATTTTTTAAATTATGGTAAAATACACACAAAATTTACCATTTGAAAGTGAACTATTCACCGGCATTGAGTACATTCACAGTGTTGCGGGACCATCACCAATATCTAGTTCCAAAATTTTGTCATCATCCTAAATAGAAACCCTGTATTCATTTCAGCAGTCACTCCCTATTCCCCCACCTTGCTAACCACTAATCTGCTTTCTGTCTCTGTAGAATTGCCTATTCTGGGTATTCTAAATACAATGTAAATGGAATAATACAATATATAGCCTTTTGTGTCTTACTTCTTCACTTAGTAGAATGTTTTCAAGGTTCATCATGTTGCAGCAGGTATCATCACTTCATCCTTTGTATGACTGGACAATATTCCATCGTATAGATATATCATTTTGTTCATTCATTCATCTGTTGATGGACATTTGGGTTGCTTTTACCTTTAAACTATTGTGAATAATGCTGCTATGAATATTAGTGTACAAGTTTTTGCTTGAATACCTGTTTTAAATTATTCAGGGTATATGCCTAGCAGTAGAATTGCTCAGTTACAATAGCATTTCTGTGTTTAACATACTGAGGAACTGCCAAATTGTTCTCTACAGTGGCTGCACCATTGTACATTCCTACAGGCAATATATGAGGGTTCCAATTCTTCACATCCTTGCCAACACTTGTTATTTTCTGCTTTTTAAATTGTGGCCATTTCAGTGATGTGAATTGGTGTCTTGTGGTTTTGATCTGCACTGCCTTAATGACTAATAATGTTGAGCATCTTTTCATATGTTTGTTAGCCATTTGTATATCTTCTTTGGAAAAAATGTCTTTTTCAATCTTTTGCCCATTTTTAAATTAGGTTGACTTTTTGTTGCTGAGCTGTAAGAGTTCTTTATAAATTCTAGATACTAGACCCTTATTAGATGTATTATTTGCAAATATTTTCTCCCTGTCTACGGACTACCTTTTCACTCTCTTGATAGTGTCTTTTGATATACATGATTTTAACTTTGACAAAGTTCAAATTATCATTTTTGTTGTTGTTGTTGTTACTTGTGTATTTTGTGTCATATATAAGAAACCATTGCCAAATCCAAGGTCATGAAGATTTGCTCCTCTGTTTTCTTCCAAGAGTTTTAAAGTTACAGGTTCTAAATTTAGGTCTTTTGAATTCTCATTTTGAGTTCATTTTTGTATATGATGTGAGGTAAGGGTCCAGCTACATCTATTTACATGTTAATATCCACCTGTCCCAACACCATGTGTTAAAGAGACTGCTGTTTCCCCCACTCAATGGTCTTGGCACCCTTATCACAAATCATTTTACCATTGATAGGTGGGAAATGTCATTTTCGCTCACACAGACTTCTCCTCTGAGCTTTAGACCCACATGTATATAGCAAGCCATTCAACCTTCCCCACTTAAACCCTCCCCTCATCTCCAAACTTTCCAAACATGCCCATACTTCATTGTTCTTTCTGAGCAACACCATTCATCTAGTTGTGGAAGCTAGAAACATTCCACTCTCCTCTACACTCCATAGCTATTTCCAGTCAACCTCATCTCCATAAATTATCTTGAATCTGTCCAGTTATCTCAAGCTCCTCTGCCATCCATAGATCAAGTTACTGTAGTCTACCCCCTTGCACCATTAACATAATCTCCTAAGTAGAGTCATCTCCCTGGGTCTATTCTGGTGCTCTTTTAATCTATTCTCCAGACACTTTTTTTTAAAAAGATAAATTATTTCTGTCTCCTCTCTCTCTCTGTGTGTGTGTCTCTCTCTCTATCTCCCTCTTTCTCTTATCCTTTCCCCAAGTCTACCTGGCTTAAACTTCTTCAATGTCCTTCCATTACTCTAGGATAAAGACCAAAATGTCAATAACAGTGTGAAAGGCTCCACAAGACCTGATTCTGACCTTCCTCTCTAGCCAGATCATATACAACTCTTTACACTTCCACTTGGTAACTCCTACTCAACCTTCAAGTCTCACCTCAAATGTCACTTACTCAAGTGACCCCTGCTAGATCAGGGCCCTTTGCTAATTATTATCACAGCATATGGGACATTTTCTTTACAGAGCTTTTCAAAATTTGAAATTATATATCTATGGGATTCTTTGGTTTATATCTGTTCCCCTCTGGATTCAAATCTTCATGAAGTTCACATTTTCTAGCCTGACAAATTCAAGAGGCTTCATGATCTAACCTTTCTCGTCTTATTCACAACTATTCTCTTTCGCATTCTCATCCTCAAATTCTGATAAAACCCTGTAAAATTCTGTCATTGTATTCTATTCACGCTGTTGTTTACCTGTTTCCTCTAACTCTCATTTTTCCTGTAATTATTTTGTTATCACTCTAGCCCATTCTCATTCTTTATTCATTCATTTAAATTAAATTTATGGAGTATCTGCTCTGTACTAAGGCGATACAGGACTGGAGATACGGAACAGAGTAAACCTTGATTCCTGATACAAAGGAAGCAGGGAATCAGGCCTACAAAAAAACAGCTTCAGCCTCAGAGAAAAGCTGGTATGAAAATGACTTCTGCAAATGATTATGAGAACAAAGAAGGTAATAGCTATCTCTGCCTGAGAAAGTCAGCAAAGTTCCAATATAGAATGTGTCATTTTCGCTAGGTCTTGAAAAAATGAGTAAATGGGAAAGGGAAGATGTTCATGCATAAGCATTCATGCAATGGTAAGTCGTGATGAAACATGTCCCCGAACCTGATGTGTTTGGGGAAGAGCAAATGGTCCAATGTGTCTGGCACAAAGAGCCTGGGCAGAGGCAGGGGGTCCAAACAAAATGTCCATGGCATTATCCCTGGACACAATTGATAGGTTCGGCCCCAAGTGACTATTCTCTTCCTTCATACTAAAAGGAAACATGTAACTTCGTAATCAAATGTTACCGTATTGTAAGATAAAACAAGAGGAGTGTCTTGTAAAGTAACTCTGGCTGGATAGATCCTAGGACAGCCCTTCTGAATCCTGCTCCCTGTGTTCATGCCCTCCCTTGATTTGGGGTGGAACCTGTGACTTACTCTTACCCAAAACAATATGACAAAGGTGAAGGAATTTTCCTGATGTAATTGCTGTCATAAATCAGTTGCTTTTGACTTATTGAAAGGGAGATTATCCTGGATGTAGTGATTGATTTATTCAGGTATGAGTCTTCAAAAGAGAAACTGGACCCTCCCAAAAGCAAGAAACTCTCCTTACAAGGTTGATAATGTAGCCAGCCATGTTGGAGAAGCTCAAATGTCAAAAACTTCAGCCGGCCTCCAGCTGACAGCCAGCAAAAATCCAGGACCTGCAGTCATGCAGCCATAAGGAAATGAATTCTGCCAACAACCTGAATGACCTCAGAAATTAATTTCTCCCCAGTCGAGCAGCCAGATGAGAATGCAGCCCTGGCCAACACCTTAATTGTGGCACTGTGAGACCCTGAGTAGATCATTGAGCCATCCCAGACTCTTGATCTAGAGAAACTGTGTGATAATCTATGTGAGTTGTTTGAAGATTCTAAGTTTTGCATGATTTATTATACAAAAATAAAACATGAATACAGACTTTAAGTTAGATCAGATGTTTTTACTGTTGTGTTGTCATGTGCTTTTTACATTTTGTCAAAATGGCTTAAATAACTAACCCTTTAGATATTTAACTGACAGAATACACTAGTTAGAACAAAATTTAAATGTGTTTCTAGCCAACTCCCAGATAATGTAAAGCAACAATATAATACTTCACCTTGATGTGCTTTACTTTACAGTAGGATGTGTAACTTTTGGTTATTGTTGTTCAGACACATTCTTAGCAGGTTTTTTCTTTTTGTTGTTGTTGGATTTTAATGAACCAGTTGCTCTCAGATAAAGAAAAAAACAAATCAGAAACGTAGCAGCTTTAGGGATCAAAACACAGCCATAACGAAACAAATAGGAGAGCACATTTACTGCACAACACACGATGGCACATAAAGTAGTCAACAGCCTGTTTTTATCGCAGTGTGGTCCTTGCCTTTGCAATCTGAGTCAGTATCTTCCCATATGAATAATTTTATAATAGGGAGTTGATGACCCAGTATCAAATAAATCATTGCTATGACTGATATGATCAATTTACATATAATAAGAGCAAGAGGGGATTCAGAACCTCCATGATAATTTTAAATGAAAATATTATGTTTCAGGTTATATTGCTCATCTTGATTACAAAATGAATTCACAAGTACATAATAAACACATATGTTTACATACGTTTATTTTATAACATTATAAGTTTGTAACATTCCTTATAACTTTATAACATTCTTTTCATCTTTCATAACATTATAACATTCTTCTCAACTAATACTCTAGACTTGATAAACATTTATTGTTTAAGATGATTTTGTTAAGAAGCTAATACTCCCTGTACAAAAACCTGGCAAGGGTAATTTGAAACCTAGATTGCTTACGAAAAATGGCATTAGAACTCTGAAATAAAGTACCAGAGAAAAAGATGCAACAGTAGAAAAGAAGGCTAATCCTCTCCAACCGTGTTATAGTTTAACCCCCACACTAAAATATGAGTCAGTAGTCCAAAATAAGTCATAACAACTCACATCTATAGGTTCATAAAGGAGAGGAGAGCTCAATAGATTTTCGAAGCTGTTATTCCTGTACATATCTTTAATGCTTAAAACTCTGAAAACTAGAGCTAGTGGGAAAATTATTAAGCATAAAAGTGACTTCTCAAACCAATAGACCACCTGATGTTTAACAGGTAGCTTCTAGATACATTTCAGTTTATTCACTATATTTATCCACTATATTTAATCAGGGTCTGCTTATTTTATCTTCTAAACATTTGCTCCATTGTTTTGCTGGTTCAGGCCCATTTCTTACCTGGTCTATTGAACTCTCCTCCCTGCCCTTGGTTTAATTCCTTTCAAATCCATTCTCCTCACTGTGGTCAGAATTATCTTTCTAAATTTGATCATGTTACAACCTGCTTAAAACCTTAGATTGGATCCTGTTTGTCCTCAGAAAGGAATCCTAGTGCCTTGGCCTGCACCAAAGGCCGCTGGTGAGCTGACCTGGTTCATCTCTGCAACCTATATCCTGCCCTCCTGGCTCTTGCAGATCCTGTGCGTGACATCTCCAGCCTCCTCTCTGAAATAGCAACCTCCTTCCTCTCCCTCTTCACCAGGCCTATTTCTACTCATCTCTAATCCTCGGCTCACATCTTTTACCTTCTATTTTACCTCCTACTGCCTCTATAAAGCCTTCTCAGATATCACTCTGCCTTTTCGGGTTGCATGTAATATCCCTCTCTGCTGCCTCCATGACACCCTGTGTGTATATTCATTCCCTGCTCCTAGCACGTTTTTATTTTATTGATATATCTGTCTTCTGTACTCAATGGGCATGCTTTTCGGTACAATCCTCAGTGTTTAGCACATAGGCGGTGACTACTGTCCACTAAATGAATGAACGAATGATGAAAGATGAAGGTGAGGGAACAAAAGAGGGCCCTGTCAGTTGAAACATGTCTACTGACGCATAGGTTGAAATAGAATCTCCTGCAGGCATTGCCCAAACTAGGGGAGAATGCTTTTGAATATTACCTACCATTAATCTTGAAAGAAACTCCAACGAAGCCAACCTTACAAATCTCAGATATACTACTCACCTACCAAAATCACTTTATACCCGTACTCAGAGGATATGCTCTTCTTCTTTCAAACTTAAAAAACCAAACCTGAAATACAAAATGAGTGTCAGCTACATTTACCTAACAAAGTTGAAGATGGTGGCCCTATTTAAGAATCTGCTTATCTTCTAACAAGAAGAGTGAGGACAGAGATAGCTGCTCTCCTCATGCTGTAATGTACAAGCAAATGTGCCTCTGCTTAGTAGATAAAGTCTAAACTTACCCATGTCATACAAAACTCGTTCTGATCTGCTCGCACCTATATGCCCAGGCTTCTTTTTCACAGGGTCCTTTGTGTGGCAGATGTTCCAGCAATTTTCTACTATTAAATTTAGACAACTTTGTTCTTTGTCAACTTTGTAAAAGAGAGTTCAATCACTGCAGCAATATTTAGACATTCTGATATTCTTCAGTCTCATTTTGGCAGATAAAGATTTAGTATGATGATCATTTTTAAAATGAGAAATAAAATGTTTTCTCATTTTACTAGTATTCAAAAAATAGAGTAGGTGTCTTTTGACATAAGATGTGCTTCAAATAAATTTTGAAAAGTTCAATTTGTCTGAATGCAAAGTGAAGCATAATTGATTCTTGACATTTTAATTTTAAGTGTGCTGGTTGTCAGATTTCACTTCAATGTATCTACACATCGCAATATCTACACATCAAGGGCATGTCAACTATCTTCAAATATTGTTGTCATTTTTCTATGTTCATAATTTATTCTACTACTATAAATGCTATTATTTGATGCGTAAAGAAGGAAGGATTATGATTAATCAAATTTCAGGTTTATCAAGAATACCACATACACCGCACAGAAATCAGTAATTTACAACAATCTTTACATGTGTCCAACATTATTCAATAATTGATAAAATTAGATCTATATGAGATAATATTGCACCTCAGCAGAGGTCAAAGCATCATACTAGACATTGTACACATAGAGAGAATTCAGAGACAGCCCCTGCCCAGTGAGACAAATCACCCCGATTCTATAAGAACTATAAAAATAGTAGAAAATAAATGTTTGGGTGCAAAGAAGAGAGCACGATTGCCTTTAGGTCAAGGGAAAATATCACAAAAGAGGTGACATGTAAGAAGTGTTCTGAAGGATTTGTAGAGTTTTCCAGGCAGAGAAAATAGGGAAGGTGATGGCTCGGAGACACGAACAAGGATGACCTTCTCTGGAACCTGAGACTGGAATATGAGAGTGCAGGGTATGTGGAATAGTAAGAGATACATTTTCAAGGAAGGATCAGAAGGCCATATACCAAGGACCATGGATGTTTCTTGTGGACAATTACGTTTGCATTTGAAGAAGACAACTCTAGTAAGGTGTACACAACAGACAAGAAGCTAAAGGGGAAAATAGAAAATCTAGTTAGCAGGCTCTTGGAAAAATCTCAGTAAGATATGATGAAGCTCTAAACCACAACAGCTGGGATAGAGATTAGTCAAGAAGTTTACCTATTTCTGCATAATAAAAAGGCTACAAAAAATCTTAGTGGCATATAATGGTGTGTTTATTCTTAGCTGGACTGCTCTGGGTGGGTTTGGCTTAGCACCTTGGCCAAGACATCTCTGCTTCACTTGTTTCTCATCTTCTTGTGGGACCAGCAGCTAGCCAAGGGAGCTTTGTGTGTATGTGTGTGATCTTTTAATGTCCATGTCAGAAGTACAAGAGAGCAGGTGATACATACAAGACCTCATCAGTTCTAGGCTTGGAACTGGCACACCGTCATTTTTCCTTTATTGGCCAAAGAAAGCCACATGACCAAACTCAAAGTCACAGAGTGGAGAAAATATATTCCACCTCTTTAGTAGTAGAAAAAATAAAGTCAAATGGCAAAGGACAGGAATACAGTAGGGATGAAGGATTGGAGATAAAAATGCAACATAACACAGTCTGCCCCACAGGCAATGACTATTCATGTTCCTCCCAAATGCAATATATGCCCACTCCCATCCATCAATTCTCAAAAGTCACACCTAATCACAGCATTAGGTTCAAAGTTTAGGATCTTCTGATCTATAATCTACGTTAGGTCCAGTGGTCTTTCATCTTAATGAGAATGATTGCTGGCAGTTCTTTATAGCAGCATGAGAATGGACTCATACAAGCCACAAAACAATGGAATAATATTTTTCAAAGTAATTAAAATAAATGATCTATAAATCTATATCCAGTGAAATCATTATTTAAAAATTAATTTAAAATAAAGACATTTTCAGATAAAAGCAGTGCATTTACCATCAATAAATCTATATTAAAGGCAAAAGAAAAATGTCCTGATGGAGGCTCAGGCATCTATGAAGAAATAACAGCCTCCACAAAGGGTAAATATGCGTTCAAGTCTAAATGAATATTGACTGTATACAACAAAAATAATGGGTAGCAGGGTATGATATATAGAATTAAAGTACTTGACAACAGTAATATCTAAGTCAGAGACATATAATTAATGTTAAAGTTTTTTAAAGTCCTTGAGTTGCCCAAGAAAGAAATATACCATTTATATTAGATTTTAAAAGTTAGATACACATACTCTACTCTCTAGAGCCACCAATTAATAGAGAAGTTTATATCTAAACCTTAAAAAATTTGTATTTATAAATAATATATACAGTATATACTATATATATACAAAAAACGATAAACTTCTTATACAAACATACATATAGAATATATATATATATTCTCTTAATAGTAGGGAACATGAAATAAAATAAATTTTTAAAAAAGTAAAGAGAACAAGAATAGGCAGCATCAGAATTTCTGCTACTAAAAGAATGAAGTTGCTTGCAGCAGACCAATGCTGAGGAAAACTAGAGAAGTTGATTTTTCAAAAAATAATCTGTTTAAAGGCATTAGATTGATCCATAACCAACAAGGATTAAAGGAGATACGATTCTTGAGAAAATCATGAAGAACTAATAACGATCTACAGTTACTTTTTCCCTGGGAAATTTTCTAATTCTAAGCATGGACAAGAAGCTGAGAATCCTAGTTTTGCCTAAATAACAGAGAAACCAGCAAAGCTTTTAGCATTTCTCAGGAACAGAGACAAAATTGAAGACTTGAGGAACCTCATACACATGGCTGGTTTTTCCTCAAGACAGTTTCTGAATTTTGAAGCTAAAGCCTGGATGGAATAATATTTTTCAAAGTAATAAAATGTTCTGCCGTTAATGATGCTGAGAAGACAAAGATTAGAGTTTAAGACCCACCAGTAGAGGGATCTCAGAGAAAAAAATTGAGTTTTTAGTTGACATCCTTAGAGGGCTGTATGGAAACAGGGTGAACTAGAGGTAGAAGGAGCCCCACCAAAAACAAAATTCAGCCTTGGCTCACCTAGAACTAAGGGTAAATCCACTCTTGAGAAGGATAAATCATCTTGAGCCGCTAAGTTTATTATGAATATTGCATCTTTGTTTCTAATAGCATAGCCTTGATACCCATACTTGATAAGGATATTCTAAAAAAAAGATTAATCTCTTTCATATACATAGATGACATAATCTGAAATAATAGCAAAGCAAATCCAAGATAATGAGGATTATTCAAAGAGTGCAAGGATGATATAACATTCAAAAATCAATATGTCACATTAATAAATTTAATATATCTCAGTAGATGCTGTAAAAGCATTTGATAAAACTCAGCACCCACTCATGATTTAAAAAAAAACACCAAAAACCTCTTAGTGAACTAAAAATACAAGAAAATTGAATATTCTGTGTCTTTTCTTCTATCAATTACTTAGATGTATTAAAATTTTCCACAAAAATTGTTGTGAAATTTGTCCTTTTTTCATGGCTATAAAATCTACTTTATTTATGTCAAGGCTATGTTATTAAATGCATGAAACATTAGAATTTTTGTGTCTTCCAGGTGAATTTAACCTTATAGCATTATGAAATATCTTCTTTATCTCCAGTAATACTGCTTGCCTTAAAATTTAGTTTTCTATTAGTGCCAGCTTTTTGCTAGTTTTTGCATGGTATACCTTTTTCCATTATTTTAATTACTTCTCTCTGTAGCCTAATATTTCAAAATATGTCTCACAGTTAGCACTTAGCTTGGTTTTGTTTTTTATCTAGTCTGATGACCTTTCTCTTTTATTTTATTTATTTTTTATTTATTTATTTTTTGAGACGGAGTCTCACTCTGTTGCCCAGGCTGGAGTGCAGTGGCATGATATATGGGCTCACGACAACCTCCGCCTCCCGGGTTCAAGTGATTCTCCTGCCTCAGCCTCCTTAGTAGCTGGGATTACAGGCACGCATCACCACGCCTGGCTTATTTTTATATTTTTAGTAGAGATGGGGTTTCCCCATGTTAGCCAGGCTGGTCTCAAATTCCTGACCTCAGGTGATCCGCCCGCCTCGGCCTCCCAAAGTGCTGAGATTACAGGCGTGAGCCACTGCGCCCGGCCTTGACCTTTCTCTTTTAATTGGAGGGCATTTTATTTACATGTAATGTGATTACTAATGTATTAGATTTAAGTAGAGTACCTTACCATTTTTTTCCTATTTATGCAACCTATTTTGTTTTGTTTTGTTTTTTGAGACGGAGTTTTGCTCTTGTTGCCCAAGCTGGAGTGCAGTGGCACGATCTCAGCTCACTGCAATCTCTGCCTCCCAAGTTCAAGCGATTCTCCTACTTCAGCCTCCCTAGTAGCTGGGATTACAGGCAAGCACCACCACACCTGGTTAATTTTTTTGTATTTTTAGTAGAAACAGGGTTTCACCATGTTGGCCAGGATGGTCTCGATCTCCTTACCCCACGATCTGCCTGCCTCAGCCTTCCAAAGTGCTGGGATTACAGGTGTGAGCCACATGCCTGGCCCCTATATCTTTTTTTATTATTAAAATATTTTTAATTTTATTGCCTGTGCTTTTGATGTCATATCTAAGGAATCGTTGTCAAATCCAGTGTCCCAAGGTTTATCCTCAATATTTTATTCTGGGAATTTAATAATTTTCTGTCTTACATTTTGGACTTTAATCCATTTTAATTTTTGTATATGGTGGAAGGTAAAGGTCCAGCTTCATTGTTTTGCATGTGAATATTCAGTTTTTCCAACACCATTTGTTGAAGAAACTGTCGTCTTCTCATTTTGTAGTCTTGGCCCTATATTTGGCCATATATGCAAGAGTTTATTTCTTGGCTCTCTGCTCTGTTCCACTGGTTTATATATTTTTATGCCAGAAACACTAAATACTGTTGCATTGTAGTATGTTTGAAATCAGGAAGTGTAATAGCTCCAACTTTGTTCCGTTTTTAAGATTTTTTTTTTTCTATTCAAACCCTTGAGATTCCATATGAATTTTAGGGTAACTTTTTCTATTTCTGCAAAAAGTTCCATTGGGATTTTCATAGGAATTGTATCAAATCTGTAGATTGCTTTGGGTAGTATGGACATTTTAGCATTTATTAAGTCTTAAATCTGTCAGCACTGTATGTCTTTCCATTTATTTCTATACTCTTTGATTTCTTTTAGCAATGTTTTGTAGCTTTCAGTATACAAGTCTTTTGCCTCCTTGGTTAATTTATTCCTAAGTACTTTATCCCTATTGATGCCACATAAACGCAATTGTTTTCTTAATTTCCTTTGTGGATTTCTTGTTGGTGGTGTGTAGAAAAGCAACTGATATATGCACGGTGACTTTATATCCTGCAATTTTTCTGAAATTGTTTATTAGTAATGATTTTTTTTGTGAGATCCTTAAGGTTTTCTACATATAAGACCATGTCATCTCTGAACAGAGATAATTTTACTTCTTTTTCCATTTGGATGCCTTTTATTTCTTTTTCTTCTCTAATTGCCCTGGCTAGAACTTTCATACTATGTTGAACAGCAATGGTGAGAGTGGGTATTCTTGCCTTGTTTCTGATTTAAAGAAAAATCTTTCAGTCTTTCATCAATGAGTATAATGTTAGTTATGGACTTTTCAAGGATGACTTTCATTATGTTGAGGTAGTTTCCTTCTATTCCTAGTTCGTAGGGTATTTCTATTATGAAAGGATGTTGGATTTTGTCTAGAGTTTTTTCTGTATCAATTGAGGTGAACACAATTTTGTTCTTCATTTTATGTGGCATATTACACATTGATTTTTGTATGTTGGACTATCCTTGTGTCACGTATAAATTACATTTGATCATGATATATGATACTTTTAATGCATTGCTGAATTTGGCTTGCTATTTTTTAAAATTTGGTTTGCTATTATCTTGTTTAGTATTTTTGCATCAACATTAATCAGTTTTGTTGGTCTCTAGTTTTCTTGTCTTTGATTGGGATATCAGTTTAATTCTAGCTTCACTGAATGAGTTTAGAAGTATTCCCTCTTTTTATTCTTTTAAAAGAGTTTGAGTAGAAGTGATACTAATTCTTCTTTAAACGTTTGGAAGAATTATCCGATGAATCCATCTGGTCTTGGATTTTCCTTTGTGGAAAGGTTTTTGATGACTGCTTTAATCTTCTCAATAGTTTTACAGATCTATTCAAATTTTCTGTTTCTTTATGAGTCAGTCTTGGTAGATTTTATGTTTCTAGGAATTCGTTTTTTCTAGGTTATTCAATTTATTGGTGAATAAAACCCAACTCGTGGCGTCATTGATTTTTTTTCTATTTGATATTACATTTATCTCTGACCTAATCTTTATTTCTTTTCTTCAGCTAAATCTCGGTTTGGTGTGCTCTTGTTTTTCTAGTTCCTTTGGTTATAAGGTTAGGTTATTGATTTGAGATTTTTTTTTTTTAACGTAAGCGTCTACCACTATAAATTTCCGTCTTAGAACTGCTTTGCTGCATCCCATAAGTTTTGGTATGTTGTTTTCATTTTTATTTGTCTCCAAAATATTTTTTACATTCCTTTGTCATTTTTTCTTTGACTCATTGATGATTGTTTAAAAATACGTTGTTCAATTTTTGTATCCATATGTGTATTTTTTTTCCTTTTGCTATGGATTTCTAGTTTTATTTCACTGTGGTCAGAGAAGATACTTTGTATGATTTCAGTCTTCTTAAGTGTATTAAGACTTACTATGTGATCTATCATGGAGAGTGTTTCATGTGCACTAGAAAAAAGTATGTATTCTTCTGTTGTTAGGTGGAGTGTTCTATATATATATCTGTCACATCCAATTGGTCTATAGTGTTGTTCAAGTCCTGCTCCTTTATTGATCTTTTGTCTAATTGTTCTATTCATAACTGAAAGTGAAGTATTAAAGTTCCTTGGTCTTGTTTTTGTTGTTGTTGTTGTTGTTGTTGTCTAATTTCCCCTTCAGTTCTATCAATGTTTGCTTCATATATCTGGGTGTTCTGTTAGGTGCATGTATATTTATAATTGTCATATCATTTGGGTGAATTTAACCTTTTATTATTATATAATATCCTTTTTTATCTCGTTACAGTTTTTGTCTCAAAGTCTGTTTTGTCTGATATAAGTATGGCTGTCCCTGTTCTCCTTTAGATTTCCATTTGCATGAAATATCTTTTCACTCTTTTACTTTTGGTCTGCATGTCCTTAGATCTAAAAGGAGCCCCTTGTAGACAGTATAAAGATCTTGTTCATGCATTCCACCAAACTATTGTTTTGGGGGTTGTTTGTTTTGGGGTGCTTTTTCTTGAGAGAGGGGAGTCTCACTATGTCACCCAGGCTGGAGTGTAGTGGTTATTCATAGGCAAGACCATGGCACACTGTAGTCTTGAACTCTTGGGCTCAAGTGATCCTCCTGCCTCAGCCTCCCAAGTAGTTGCAAACTATTTCTTTTAACTGATACATTTGATCCATTTACATTTAAAGTAATTATTAACAGAATAAGACTTACAATTGCTATTTTGTTAATTATTATTACACTGGTTACATAAAACATCTTAAAGTTATAAAAATGTATTTTAACCTGATAACTTCAATCATATATAAAAACTCTTACTTCTTTATATCTCTGCATCCCTTTTTATGTTATTGATGACAATTTCCTGTTTTATATTGCAAATTCAATAACATTAATTTATGATTACTTTTCTTTTTAAATTTTATTGTGGTAAAAGAGTTAACATGTGATCTACCCTATTAACAAATTTTTAAGTATATAATACATTATTGTTTACTATAGGTACAATGTTGTGCAGCAGATCTCTAGAGCTTATCATCCTGCTTAACTGAAACTTTATAACAATTTTTGTGCTTTTTTAAAAAGATGTTATGCCAGATTTAAGTGATTTACGTACCTACATTACTACACTACAGAATCCTATATATGCCTATGTACTTACCTATACCAGGAAGTTTTAATTCTCATATGGTTTTGTGTTGCTGTTTGTCGTCCTTTGCTTCAACTTGTGAGACGCTCTTCAGCACTTCTTGTTGGGAAGGTCTAGTGATAATGAACTCCCTCAGTATTGATGAACTTTTTGTCTGGGAAAGTCTTAGTTTCTCCTTTGTTTTTGAGGGACAATTTTGCCAGATGTAGTAGTCTTGCATGGCAGGTTTTTTTTTTCCCCTCCAGTACTTTTAATATATCATCCCACTCCCTTTTAGCCTGCAAGGTTTCTGCTGAGAAATCTGCTGATAATCTAATAGGAACTCATTTACATGTAATGAGTTAGTTTTCTCCTTCTGCTTTCAAGATTCTTTGTGACTTTTGAAAATCTGATTATAATGTGCCTTGGTGTAAGTCTCTTTAGATTTATCTTAGTTGGAGTTCTTTGAACTTCTTGAATTTGTATGTTCATTTCTCTCCTCAGATTTGGGAAATTTTCAACCATTATTTCTTCAAATAGGTTCTCTGCCACTTTAGCTCTCTCCTAGGACTTCCATAATGCATATGTTTTTTCACTTTATGGTATCCCATATGTCCCTTAGGCTCTCTTCATTTTTCTTCATTCTTTTTTTTTCTGCTCCTCTGCCTCAGTAATTTCAAAAGTTTGCCTTCAAGTTTACCGATCCTTTCTTCTGCCTGGTTAAGTCTGCTGTTGAATCCCTGCAGTGAATTTTTCAATTTGGTTATTGTATTCTCCATTTGCACAATGTGTTTGTTTTTTCTTCATCATTTTTCTGTATTGCTATTCCCATTTTCTTTATGCATTGTTTTCCTAATTCTGTTTAGTTGTTTATCCATGTTCTAATTCATTGAGTGTCCTTATGATGATAATTTTGCATTCTTTTTCTGGCAATTAATACCACTGTTTTAAGGAGTCAATGTCTGAAGATTTAATTTGGTCTTTTAAATGTGCCATGTTTCCATTTCTTTGTGTCATTATTTTTTGTTGGGATTTTTGGCATCTGAAGAATCAGTCAACTTTCCCAGACTGCTTTCACACAGGATAGGCTTTCTCCACTCATTCCATATAGGGATTCTGAAGATCTCCCAAGCCTTTCTGGGTATGGATCCTCTCTTGGTTTGTGTATGTTATCTCCTAGTTGAAGAGGATTGCTTGTTTCTTCTTCAAAGTTCACTCTGGATCTGTCTACTGCAGCTTCTTGAATACCATAGTGAGCCATGACACTGGAGCTTCAACTAGAGTATCTCTTTGGTAATGCATACTCCTGAGCATTTTGATAGTCTGTTTTCAGAGCTTCAATATGAGGCCTGGTTCTTGTCAGTACTTGGATTTGGGCAAGACAGAAACCGGTCCTTGGGCAGCCACCCTAAAGGTCAGAATACTGGACATACATTCTACTCATTTCCCTCCCAGAGATAAGATGGGAGTTGAGGGTTTCCTCTTCATCACACAGTACCATGCTGGAAGAAGGGGCTCTGGTGAGAGTGTCGCCAATTAATTTTTCTACTGGGCTTTGATGTGCTTGGCTTCATGCTCTCCTGGGTTGCAGGAACATTTGAAATGGTTCTTGGATTTCTCACAGAGGCATTTGGCCTCTTTACTATTGTTAAATCCTTATGTGTGTGGAAAGGAGAATTTGGTGCTTCCTATTCTGCCATCTGGCTAACATCACTCCAACTCTTGCTTTCTTAAACCCTCCAAAAATCACCAAACACAAGCCAAAATCTTATAACAAGCCTCTCCAAAGCTCGTCTCACTGAGATGCCCCACGGTTACTCTTGGTGTGTGTTCTCCATAATTTTGACTACAGGCATGTTTCTGGTGGTCTTTGACTTTTACACTTTATTAAAAAGCTAGATATAAAGCTTTTAAGGCCACTAGCTTGAAGGATATTCAAGCAATCTGATTCTATAAGATACTGCAATTTCTGATTTTTAAAAGTAAGAAAGAGAACATGTTAAGAAATCAGTAACTTGGGAGGAGGGAGTTGAGGCACTCCTCATGAAGAAAGACAAGAACAAAAAATAAGACATTAAGTAGAGAATAATATCAGATAATTCCAGCATATCTGGCAAATCACATTATTCTGGCAACATTAAAACAGAGAAAACAAATAGGAGACCGAGGCAAAAGTTCAAATAAGAGATACAATAGGTCCTAAACCAAGATAATACATTTGTGAAAAGGAAGAGACTTGTTTCCTGAATTGAAATGCTATTAATTACTTTCTCTAGCCTAGAGGACATTATTCTGGCACCTTAATATTAAGATAGAGCATTTCTACCTTCAAAACTTTAATCAATATGTTGCATAACCCTCATTAAATACTAAATTACATGTGAATTACTACTGCAGAATGTCTCCAGAAAGAGAATGGTGAATTATTCTTGTTAACTTGGCTGTAAATTTGTACTTGTTTTTAGATCATAGGGAGGCGTAGATATCAATTTACATTAATTCTTCACATAAATGTAAAATTTATGGAAAAGCAGCAGGGTAAATACACCATTAAATTTATCAACACAGTTACACAAGCAATCAATTTTGACCTATCTTTACCTTTTTATCAAACTTTGTTTCAAGAATCAGACATTTTATGACTTTTTTATCATTCCAAGGTCAAATTAAAAATAGTCTGCCTAATGTATTGATCAGTACTTTCAATTTTTAAAAAAATTACATCTGAATTTGGTAACTTCATAAAACAGAATAAAATATAGTTTGATAGACTACTGGGAGAAATATATGCAGGTATCATTCAGATGACATCAGGAGATAAAATAGACAATAATGCTTGCATTTTGTGTAACTTTATGAAGTATTCTCATTTCATGCATCACTGAAGTCTGTAATGACAGTGATGGACAGTAACAAATAGATAAATCCATGCTTCCCTAATGTTACCATCACTCTTCCCCCACTCCACCACCAAACACTCAATTTATAAATGCTTGGAAAGTTTTTGCACTATGAAATGTAAAGTAAATTAGGTAGATGTTAGTGAGAGTGCTACAGCCCTATTATTTGCAAAGGATCTTTCCTTCTAAAAAATCCAGTTTTTTATTTCTGAAATTGGATCTTGTAAATTTATGAATAACAAATATGTGAATTTTCATGTTCAAAATTTCATGTTTCATTGGTCTAGATAATTTCAGATACCTTCCTCAGCATATCTGTTAGAAATGGAAATAATATTTACTAACATGTAAACAATTTATTTCAATAACTGATCAAAATATAATCAATAATATCATAGGTGCTTAAGCTTTTTAGTCATTTTTAAGTTGTTGAAACCATTCTTCAATCTCAAAGTCAGGTCTGGTCCAAAGTGATTTTTTTTTTCTTGAAATATATTTTGAATGTTAAAAATCCACAATTTACTGGATAACAAAACTTAATAATAAGATGATCTCCACTAAATAATACTCTTATCTTCCTAACAAATGTCATTATCTACAGTGCCAGGCATCCAATAAATATGAAAAATAAGCTTTAGTAAGGGCACTACCGTAGTTTCTTGCCTTTATTTCTCCGACAGTGTCTTTAGACCACACCTAGATTTTACCTTTTGAGAAAATATTGCCTTTAGAAATGTAAAACTACATTTGATAGCTTTTTCTCTTTAATAATTATGTGATCAAAGAAATTTGCTTATTTGTAAATATCAAGCATCTGAGTTTCATAGGAAAACATATCAACTTCATATAGAACTTTGTAATTTTCTCTATTCAAAATATTCACCTATTAAGTGTTTACTTATAAATATATACCAGGTTAGCTCCAAAAAGAACTTAAGGAAACTAAAAATTGATTAACTATAGAAATTATTAAACTAGATAAAATGTTCCAAAATAAAATTTTAAGTAAATAGAGGACTCTAATAAAAAGTGCTATTCACATTTTTAGAAACCAGAAAAAAGGTTTTCATCATAGTTCAGTTTCACATTTCCAGATGATCCCATTGCGTTTCACATTTCTTTAAAATCAAAGATTTAGGAATGCTGAAGTTGTTTACATACTCTGTATTTGTATGAGTATTAATGAAAAATGAGTAAGAGTAGACATTATCTGAATGTAATCCTTACAAGTTCAATATTGATGACCCTCTTACACCTTAGCAGCTATAAATGAAACATGTAGAGCGCTACACTGAAACCCAAATTATCTATTTCATATTTTGAAAAATATGAAGTATATGAGACATAGGGGGAAAAATGGTTCCAACAAACATATAATATTAGAAGTGGTCCCTCTTTTATAGAAAAACAGACTGACACAAAATAAACGACACATATTTAAGGCACACAATTTGGAAAATTGGCATGCATACTCTAATGAAACCGTCATCACAATCAAGATAATAAACATAGTAATCACCCACAAGTTTCCCTGTGACTTTGTACAACTTTCTTCCTGCCCTTCCTCAACTGTTTCCAGGCAAACTAATGGCTGTCTCTGTAGTTTACATTTGCTAGAAAACTAGAATCATATGGTATATACTCTTTATTGTCTGGCTTCTATTAATCAATATGATAATTTTGAGATTCATTCATGTTGTTTACATACTATAGTTTATTCCTTTCATATAGCTGGGTGGCATTACACTGTATATACCACAATTTGTTTATCCATTCATCTGCTGACAGATACTGGATTATTTCCAAATTTGGGCTATTACAAATATATCTGCTATGACCATTCGTGTACAAGTCTTTGTGTGGATATGTGCTTTTATTTCTTGTAGATACATATTTAAGGAGTAGAATGCCTAGTGTGAATGGTAGGTATATGCTCAATGGTTGAAGAAACTGTCAAAACATTTCCCAAAATGTTTGACCATTTTATATTCCCAGAGTATGAAAATTCCAGTTGCTCCACATCATAGCCAACAGTTGGTATGGTCAGGCTTTTAAATTTTAGCTATTTTAATAAATATTCAGGAGTATCTCCATGTGGTTTAGCCTGCATTTCCCTAAGTGACGATGATTACAAGCACCTTTTCATTTGCATTTACCATCTTCATGTCTTTTTTTTTTTTAGTTTTTAGAGATACTGTCACTCTACCACCCAGGCTAGAATGCAGTGGCATGATTATAGCTCACTGCAGCCTTAAACCCCTGGGCTCAAGCAACCTTCCTGCCTCAGCCTCCTGAGTAATTGAAACCACACCACCACACCCAGCTTCATAACTTCTTTGGTGAAGTGTCTATCTCAGTCATTGTCTATGTAAAACATCGGGTTATTTTCTTCTGTCTTGAAATGCGTTTATATATTCTGAATACAAGATCTTTATTAGATGTATGATTGGCAAATATTTTCTCACAGTCTGTGATTTGTCTTTTAATTATCTTACTGGTACCTTTCCAAGACTATACTTTAATTGGTCTTTGAAAATCCAATTTATATCAATTTTTACTTTTGGAGATTATTCATTTGGTGTCGCGTACACAAAATCTACCCCAAACATACAAAGATCTTTGTCTTATCTTCCAGAATTTTTTTTTTTTTAGTTTTAAGTTTTACATTTAGGTCTATCTATGATCCACTTTGAGTTTATTTTTGTAGATGGTGTGAAGTATGCATCAGGGTTTTTGTTTTTGCATGTGTGTTCCAGCACAGTGTTTTGGAAAGTTTATCCTTTTTCTGGAAAGGATTACCTTTCACGTTTTAGGTTTTGAATTAGCTTTACACGTTTGTCAAAATCAGTTGACTATATATGTGTGGGTGTATTTCTGAACTTTATTGTGCTACACTGATCTATGTGACTACATTTATGCACTTTTGCATTATCTTAATAGCTTTGTAACAAGTCTAGAAATTACAGTGCTGTAATTTCTAGACCTCTACTATGCTGTTTTATTTTCGAAAGTTGCTTTGGTTATTCTAGGTCCTTTATATATTTCCAAATTTTAGTAGCAGCTTAACAAGTTCTACCAAAAAAAACCTACTAAAATTCTTATTGGGATTTTGCCGAATCTACAAATCAATGTGGGGGAAACTGATGCTGAACAATATTGAGCCTTCTAATCCGTGAACATGGTATCTCTCAAGTTTACTTTCTCAGCACTGTTTCGTAGAATTCAGTGTACAGGTCTTGCATGTATTTTATCAAATTTACACTTAATGATCTCATATTTTTATGCTACTATATTTTTAGTTCCATTTTCTGATTGTTGCAAGTATATAGAAATGCAATTGAGTTCTGTAGATAGACGTATCCTGTAACGTTATTAAACTTATTAGATATTTTCATGTATTCCATTGGATTTTCTATAGTCAAGAGTGGAGGCTGTTTAAAAACTTATTCCTTTGTAATCTGGATGTTGTTTCTTTTTCTTGCGAATTGCCTCGGCTAGAAATTCTAATAGAATGTTTAATAGAAGAGAACATCATATACATTTGCTTTGCCTCTGATCTTAGGGAAAAAAACATTCAGTTTTTCAGTATTAAGTTTAATGTTAGCTGCTGGGGGTTTTTGATGTCCTTTTCGTTCTCTTTTATTCCTACTTTGCTGAGTTTTTATCAAGAATGAATGTTGGGTTTTATCAAATGCTCTTTCTGCATCTATTGAGGTGATCACGTAATTTTCCTGTTAGTCCGTTTAATATGGCGAATTACAATTGATTTTTAATGTTAGCCCAAATTTGCAAACTTGAGATAAACCTCACTTGGTCATATGTGTTCTCTTTTACCCATCACTGGATTCGAACTGCTAAAAAATCTCGTTTAGAACGTTTTCATCTGTCTTCATGGCAAATATTGTCTAGTTTTCTTGTCATGATGCTGCCTTATTTTGGCATGAGGGTAATGTTGGTCTCAAACATTGAGTTGGAAATTATCTCCTCCTATTTCCTGGAAGCTTTCGTAAAATACTGGGATATTGTCTTCTTTTAATCTTTGAAAGAATTCATCAGTGTAGCCATTTAGGTTTGGCATCTTATCAGAAATGTCTACAGAAATTGTGGTGATGTCAATTCTCTCATCCCCGATGTTGGTAATTTTGTCTCTTTTTCTCATTAGTCTAGCTAAAGGTTTATCATTTTTCTTGATCTTAAGGAAACAGAGGCGAAGCAGGGTGGCTCATACATACAATTCCAGCACTTTGGGAGGTTGAGGTGGGAGGATCACTTGAGGCCAGGTTCAAGACCAGCCTGGGCAACATAGTGAAATGCTGCCTCTACAAAAATTAAAAAAAAAAAAAGTTTTTAATTGCACCGATTTCCTCAACTGATTTTTTATCTCTTTATTCTCTTTTTATTTTGAAGTTCACCTGCTATTATTTTTCTAACTTCTTAAGGTGGATGCTACGCTGGGCGTAGTGTCACGTACCTATAGTCCCAGCTTCTTGGGAGGCTGAGGTGGAAGGATCACTTGAACCCAGGAGTTCAAGGCTAAAGTTAGCTATTATATAATCACTTCAACCTAGACAACAGAGTGAAATTCCTGTCTCCTTAACAGAAAAAAAAAAGGTGGAAGCTGACATCTCTGACTTGAGATCTTTCCTTTTTTAATAGATACATTTAATGCTATAAATTCCCCTGTAAGTACTGCTCTAGCTGATTCCTACAAATTTTGATATTTTGTTTTCATTTGCATTCTGTTCAGTATAAAGTGGGTTTCTTGTATTCAAAACAGGTGGATTAAAAAAAAGCAAGACTCAACTGATTTTTAAAAAGGATAACCGACAATTTACATCTAATTGATACAGCTATTTAAATCTACTATCTTAGTGTTTATTTTCTATCTGTCCCATTGACTCTTTGTTCTTCTTTCGGATTTTTTTTTTATGACTTCATTTTATCACCTTTACTGGCTTACTAGCTATTTATTCACTGATTTTCTTTTTGTGGTTGCTTTAGGTCTTATAATACACATTCTTATCAGTTTACTCTCAGGGAATGTTATACTGCTTCACGGTCAGTATAAGAACTTTAGAGCAGTATACTTTCATTTCCATCATCCCAATCTTGATATTGTCATATATTTCACTTTACATATGTTAACCACACAACACCCTATTATTATTACTATTTTGCTTTAATCTATTGTCTTTTAAATAAATTTAAAATAGAAAAATAATTTTTATATTTACTCACATATTTACCACTTTTGGTGTTCTTCATTCCTTTGTATAGCTGCAGATTTCTATTTGGTATAATTTCCTTCTAAAGGCATTTTTTTAAACCATTTCCTGTGGTGCGAGCCTGCTTGTGATAAACTCTTTTAGCTTTTCTAAGTCTGAAAAAGTTATTTCATTTTTGCTTTTGAAAAATATTTTCGCTAGGTATAGAATTCTAAATTGAGCTTTTCTTTCAGTACTTTAAAGATGTTGCTCCAGTGTCTGACATTCTCTCTGTCCTTCTATGTGTTTTTTCTCTAGCTACTTAAAACAAATTCTCCCTTGTTGCTGGCTTTAAGGAATTTGATAATGATGTGCCTTGGCATAGTTTTCTTTTTATTTCTTGTGTTTGGGGTTCATTGAGTTTCTTAGGTCTTATTTGTTTCTCTCAAGGATCAATATCTGACAACTGTTTCACATATTTTCTTTTTTAATTTCAGGTGGGAAGGTAAATCTCTCATATCATTTTGGCCAACAATGAAATTTCAATTTCATGTTTCCTATTTTTTGCATATAACATTTTATTTTGTATACTTACTTAGCTTTTAAATTCCATGACAAAAATGTTTCATCTGTACGCATAATTACTAAAATTATTTCATCCCACCTCTTTTAATATACATTATGTGTATTTATTTTTTTAAAAAAGCAACAGGGAAATATTAATAGATTTAAATACACCATGTAGGCAAAACACACTAATATTTATGTCTTCTAAACCTGTTAGTGATATACAAGGAAACATGTTACAAGTCATAATGCTTTCATAATCTGTCAGGAAAAGATCACATTAACATCCCTATATGCTTCAGTACAAATGTATGCTATAAACCACACTGGGTAAAAGTAATATTCCTGTTTTTATTTTTGGAAGTAATTATTCGTAAGTTTATGCTTATTAAATATATCCTTAAAAATTTCCAGCACTTCAGAAACCCATAAAGTTAGTGAGCTAAAGTTTTGTTTTTCTTTTTTTTTAATTTTAGTAAATACTTTCATCTCAGAAGTCAAAATGGGGCAGAAGAGCTATACAAAGGTACATAGTTTAAATCTTTGGGACAAGAGACAAGAAGGTAACCAAGTCAGTAGCCCCCCCAAGCTTCACTTAACCTAAAATTGTAGATCACAGTAGGTAGATGTATACATCTATCTATTGCCAAAGAGGTATAACTTATTTTGACAACCTTTCTAAATAATTTTATGGTAAGGCCAATAATATAAAAATATTATACACAGTACATAAAGAATTAAAGTTAATGATAAAGACCACAAAATAAAATAATCCAAGCTTCTTACTTGGAAAAAGAAAATAGCAATAATACTATAATATTTAGTACCTAATATGAAATCTCCACTCATTATAAGTTGTCATGTTGATTGAAATTTTGCAGTACAACGTTGCATGTTACTAATGAGAAAATCACCAGATAGCTCTTGTCGAGTCCTATGAACCTTAAACATTTTTTATAGGTAAAGATATCTTAAAAATACTACCCAGGAATAAAGATTTGTCAGAAGTACAATATAGTAACATAAATGCAAAAGATATCATGTAATTTGTGCAATTCAAAATTCCAAAAATTGTCTTATCAAATGTACAATAAATAATAGTCACATTTGACTTCATCAAGTTAACAAAATAATTACTAGCCAACCCTATGTTTTATTAGTCAATGGCTTAGAAACACCAATTGCCATTTTAAAATTACTTTCTCCATAAAAATAGAAGGCATATCAAACTCTTTAAATCTCAACTAGCCCCAAAAATTTGAAAGGCAATTTGTCAATCAAAAATATATGTTAAAAAAGATGACTAAAAAACAAACATAACCAATTTTTATGCACAATTTTCTTCTCTTATGAAAAAGGGCACTTAGTGGATGGCTAAAGCTTTCAAAAAATAAAGATCCTGTTGACTTTCCTATTGGGTAGATGACATACTGTACAATTTTTAATATAAAAATATACATATTTTTAAGATGAAACAGTTGTTGGTATAAAATCCCATCACCCTTTTACTCTTACTTGAAAAACATTTTTTCCCTGGAGGCCATGAAAATAATACTGATTCTATGTAGTTCTGTGTTGCCAGAAACTTCCCAAATTACAGAACATTAAGGTATTCACTGAAATTTCAAAAGTGGGCCCGTAATCTTTTGTTTTCTTCTCGTAGTCTTTCAATTTCAGCCACTAAACCTTCATTCACTGAGTATCTTTCCAGCAAAGAATGCATTTCATTCTAGAAAAACAGGAAAATGCTTTTTAAATTATTGATATTTCACATTTATTTGGCAGGCTATGTTTAATAATATACTTTCAGCTATCATTTCTCTCATGTTCAATTAACTAGGTGAATGATATTTCTTGTACTTAACAACTTACTAGTTTGTTAATATAAATGGAAGATCGTTGGTGAAATTAGTATATTTGGAAAATTTATATTTGCACATTTAAAATGCTTTTTGCTTACTTATCAGGAAGAAAGCCATGGAAAAAAGAAGGCTTAAGTATCTCAGAGGTTAAAAAGGAGGTGACCAGTTAAAATCTATTTTACTTATTTAGTTTATAAAACTCCCTATTTATCTTAGAAACTAAATAAAACAACTAAAATATATTACCTTTCATGGATTTTTAAAAATTCACACAACTCTACTTTCATTTAAAATATTAAAATAAAATTTGCCATACATACCAGTTGCATATGAAACTGTTTAATCATCTCCACTTGCAAATTCACAATGTCCCTATGGCATGCTTCTCTAGGAAGAATGTAAAATACTTTTTAGAATTACAATAGTTTAACCAATTCTAGGTCATTCAAGAAACTCACTAAACTTTTTCATTTGCCAAATTACTGAATGTTAATAATTACTATAATAATAAAAATACCAATGCACTGAGCATTTATTTACTATGTGCTAGGAACTGTTTCCTTTATTTTAAATGTAAGAACTCGTTTAAAATATCTTCACAGGTAGATGCAATTATTACCTCCATTTTACAAAAGAAATAACTTAACCACAGTAGATATAACTTGTTCAAAGTCACGCAACCAGTAAATGATGGAGCTAGGATGTAAACCCAGGCTGTTTAACTCCTGAACTCTCCGATACTATATTCCTTTATATAGAAATTGTCATTAAGACACAAACTTATCTTACAATGAAATACAGAAAATTCACTAGGTTAGAAAGATCATTTTATTATTATCAGTTTAGCTATTGAAAAAATGTACTTTCAGTACAAAGTGGCAATTTGGGTGGATATAGCATGGCTTACTCAATAAAATGCAATTAATTCATGCCTACAAAAGAATATGTAAAAATTATGAAGTATAATAACAAAAGAAACACTCAGTCACCCACCACACCACTTATGAACTAGAACGTTAGCAAATCATAGAAGCTTCCTGTGTGTTCCTGTCTGATTCTATCACTTAACTCTTGGGAAAAAGCCCAAGAAAGAAGTCATTACTCTCCTGAATTTTGTTGGACAAAGAAATGCTTTTGCTTTTTTAATACATTGTATAACATATAATCTGTAGTCAATGTTTTCATTGTGCATGTTTTTGAGCATTACAGAAAAGGGTACCATATAGCTTATATTTAAGAAATAATTCAATATTGTTTTGAAGATTCATGTTTTATATATCTGTATATTATTGGTTTGTACTGGTGTATCTATTTTCCTGTTAATATTCTGACTGTTTTCAAGTTTTTACTATTCCAACGTTGTTATAAACAATCATGTATTATCTCCAAACCCACATGTGCCAATGTCCATTGATGATATAACCAACTGTAACTCAAGTGTATACTCAGTTTTACAAAATCATGCAAATTGTTTTCCAAAGGTAGTTATCAATGGATGTCACCAGTATAACAGAGTTCTTCTCGCTCTATACCATCATCAAGACTTAGTATTACCAGATTTTTTATATTTTCCCATTTACTCAGTGTGACACGGTATCTCATTGCATTTTTAGTTCTCTGATTAATTGTGAAGTTGAATATCTTTCCTGTGTTCATATACCATTCCTCTTCCTTGAAATGCTTTTTCATATCTTTTTCTTATTCATTTACAAGCATTCTTTACATAATCTGATCCTTTGCTATTTATATGAGAACTGCAGGTATCTTCTTATCCCTTCACTCTGTGATATCGTGTGATAAATAGTTCTTATTAATGTGCTCAAATATACTAATAATGCAGTCAAATTTACCAATGTATTTTTATAGGCAGTGCATTATTTTATTTTTAATGATTTCCTACCATGAAGTTATAAACTTTTATAAAGTCAACTTTTAATCTACATGGAACTGATTTTTCTCAATAGCATGGAATCTATACTTATTTTTTACAGGAAAAAACAAATGTCACAACACAACTTACTGATTATTCCATTTTTTGCACATAAATCTGCAATGCTACCTCTCTATTATTTCCATATATGCATAGGTTTCTTTCCAGCTTATTTCATTCCTTTGGCCAGTATGTCCTCCCTGTGCCACGCTATATATCTTAATTATACTTTAATAATTAAGTGTATTCATCTGACAAATAAGTCCCCTTCAACCTTATTCTTCTCTGAAATGTCTTAGTTATTCTTAGATTTTTTTCCTTCCATACATATTTTGGAATCACTTCACCATCTTCTTCCAAATCCCAGCTGGGATTTTAATTGGAATTGCATTCAATCTACTGACCTATTTAGGTGAACTAATATCTTTATAATCTCTCCATTTATTTAAATGTTAATGCTTTTAAACAAAAAAAATTTTTAATGTTTTTCTACAAAAATCTTCACTACCTTTGGTAGATTTATTCCCAAGTAACTTATTGTTTTTCTGTTCTAACTATGAGGGTATTTTTAAAAATTTCCTCTTCTACTTTCAATTATAGTAAAAACTGTATTGAAAACAAACAAAAACACTGTATCAGGGAACCATTGAGGTAGCTAGGACTTGAAGGGCCATGATCTTGCAAACAAAAGACTACTAGGTAAGCTCTTCATTTACCTCTGTTTTTCCTTCTAGAGTATGTGCTGATTCCACAGTGTGGAGAAGAAACCCAGCTGAAGCAGTGGCCTGGAGGTTGAGATAGTCTCGCTGGGTTGGGGAGTATTAAGAGTTTGGGCCTACCAAGGTAGCCAAGGCTGTAAGAGCCAAGGTCTTGAAGAGGGGAGGCCTGCAGAAAACTAAGCCTGAAACTGTGCAATTTCCCCTCAAGACATCTGTTGACTTCTAAGCAATGCTCGCCCTGGGTTAGATGGCAGGAAACCAACCAAAAAACAGGTAACTAAAGAGCAGAGAAAGTATTCTGGAAGTCTAGTGATGCTGGCAAAATAGAGGCTGAAGTTTGGGACCCACCAAGGTAAAAAAGACAGTGAATACTCCAGACATTCAGCTGATGTCCTAGAAAAGACTACACACTAGGAATAAAGGCAAACTGGAAACAAACTAGTGCTAAGAAAACCTGAACCTAGTAACCAAAGGGTCAAAGGGATCTGCTTGCCAAAAGAAACTTAAATCTTCTTAATAGACAACAGAAACAGATGCACAGATTTCCACTTAGGATGTATTAGGTTGGTGCAAAAGTATAATTTCTCAACTCTAACAATGAAAACAAACCTGATAACCTATAAAATCATATTATTTTAAATTCAACCGAGAGCTGAGAATGGAAAGAAATCTAAATGAACTAAAATCCAGAAAATGAGGAGTTTCTCTTAGGAGAAAAGAGACCCATGACTAGGAGAAAAGAGACCCATCTTCATGCCCTTGACAGAGTAAAAAGAACTAGCTGAAATTTTAATAAGATTTTTAAAAGCCAAGTAAACACTGCTTGATAGTTTAGAATTCCAAGGGGTCCCAGCCACAAAGAGAGTCTCAATTTACTCAGCAACTTTTTCCCACAAGCCTTCATTCAGCGCTCATGTAAAAAAAGTAGGGACAAGTGTAACAGGAGGGCTGAGGGAGACTCCCTAAGATACAGATGCACAGAGCCTGGTGAAGCCTTAGGGCAGCAGAGAAGAACTGAGAGTAATCCCTCTAAGGCACTCCAGGCTCTCACGGAGAAGATGGCAGCCACGGGAGGATGGCTGAGAAAGAGGACCTCAATACCGTCTCTGTCCTGCCAATGATAGGTGTAGATGAACACCTAGTCTGATGAACACCTAGGCAAATGGCAAAACAAGTGAATTTATGGAAATCCTCTGAGCCACTCTGGGTCTTCACTGCGTCCCAGGCAGAGGCTGCCTATGGTCAAAGGGCAGAAGAGCTGAGAGAAGTCCCTACCCACCACTCCTAGGTGCAGACATGCAGCACAGGGCAGCAAAACCAAGAGGCACTGACTGTACGCCTTCACCAAACATGCTGCAGCAGCTCTGCAGGGCTGGAAGTGGGATAGACACACTTCTCCTGAGGCACAGAAAGCCAGGAACAGGTTAGATAGTGAAAAACAAGCTCCAGCCACCCCGAAAGCTGGCAGCGGGGCAGAAATGCACGGCGATTTCAGAGTTGCTCCAGCACTCAGATCCCTGGGTCTGCTGAAGGAAAGGCCCTGAGCCCACTGTCCTCAAATCATCTGAAGCCAGTGGTGAACTGACACCCAAATGCTTGTTGAATAAATGGGTAATAAATAGACAGCACCCATTACTCCTGTGCTTAAAAACTCTGATGGCTCTCCATTACCTGTGTGTTAAGACCTTCACAACTGTCCCTCAGGCCTGGTCTCTTATCACGGTGCCTTCTCTCTGCAAACATTCCTAGAATGTATGATCATGTCTCTGCTCAAGCTGTTCCCACACACGTCAGTATAAAATAAAATCTCTTCAGTGTACCTTTCTAAATCTGCCCCCACAGAAGAACTGCTCCCTTTCTGTGATTTCAACATCACTTTGCTCACACTGTATTATAGTCAGCTGTATCCAGACAGTTCTACTATTATGCCATAAATATTTATGCACTCCTGAAAAAAACGTATATTCTTTAACACTGTGTATTAAAAATAACAGAACTTAGGGAAAAAGGATTAGGGCAAAGCACTCAAAAACCTATGCAACTTTGTAACCAGAGCACAACAAAAACAATTAAATCCTAATAAAAATACTAACATAGTTAAAAAGACATAGTAAAAATCTAACAGATAATTATTGAATAATACCCTTACTGTGAAGAAGTGATGGTGACTTAATGGAAGAGGATAGAAGGATTGCGGCTATCAAGTTACAGAGGCAAGAGCAAAATGCCCAAAGATGGGAAATAATCACAAAATAAGTACTTCTAACAGAGCACACAGCCAAGCCAAGAGGAAGTGAATAAAAAGAGATGGATGCTGACAGGGTTTGCTGCATTCAGCTGTGTTCAGGTGTACTTTATTTTGGCTGCTATTACATGAACAAACAAAATTTCCTCATCATATTGTCAACAGTGTTCTATTTTACTGATCCCAAATGAATTAATTCACATTAAGAGAAACACACATGGCAGAACACACTGCACCTAGCCCAACTACATCACAAGGCCTTTGTGGCAGATCATTTGATGTATCCTTAGTATCTGGTACATATACTAGGCAGGGTAAATGCCAAAATTATAATTTTTCTTTAAAAAGTATTTTTCGACATTTAAAAATATATTTTAAAAGTATTTTAAAACATTAAAAGGAAGCATGCACCAACAAAAACTGCACATTTTCTCCAACATTCTTGCTTACGGTAATCCAAATCTGAGCTACAACATTAACTATAGGTTAGAAAGGAAAAAAGGCACCAATGATTTTAATAATTGAAGATAGCTTCCAAAAATATTGAGATGATAAAAGAAAGCAGCATTGTAGAACACATTCTTACAATGTTCACAATTCGAAGGATGAGAAAGACAAGGATAAGTCTGAGAAAGAATTTTTTTTAGATTAAGTATTACATTCTGATGCATTCTATTGGAAAATATTCAGAATTGTGCTTTAAAATATCTTTTTCTACTACATTATTGCACACAGCATACCTAATAGATCTATGAACATACTGCAGGTAAGAATCCAATTTAAGCTTACCAGAACTTGTCCACATTTTAATAATAAAAAAAGTTCACAATGGCAGTCTGCCTGCTAGACTGCCCTGCTGAGTTACCTAATAATTGCCCTAGGTAAATGTGCCTTTTCCTGGCTCATAATCAATAAATGCAGTACGAAAAGATCAACAAAACTCATTATGTTTTCTATGGCTTTAGGGTTACCAGAACCTAGACAATAGTAACCAACAACATTATCTATAGTTCTGGTTTTACATCTAAAAAAAAACAAGTAAGGTCTAGATAGAAGGAGTAGTTTCTCAATTACTACCTAAAGTCATCCAACGTTTCCTGTATCATGTTCTGAATAAAACGAATTTGAATGGAAGTCAATGGTGCATTTTGCCGGTTATTTCCAATGCTGTCAGCTATTTTCTCTGAGAGTGAACTGGCAACTCCAGCAGTGACAGAAGATGCTATCTTTGGATCTAAAATAAAGAATGAAGAAAATATTAATAGTCAACTTGGACTGAGAGACATCAAACATTTCTAAATAAGATTTGGCATGTGGAAACTTGAAAAACTGGCAAAGAAGAGTGTTCCTGTGACATTTAGAAAAATTCACTGTCTGGAATACAAATCTTAGAAACTTTCTATAACATTATTTCTAATAGTCATTTATCTATATATATAAACTGCCAGCTGTCTAATGTAATACCACATGACAGAGGGATTAATCTTGAAGAATCTATGAACCATTTCCTCTTATAAAAGATGAATGTGACAAGCTGCACCATAAACTAGATAAACCAAGACTATTAAAAACAAACAGAAGGAAAATAGGAGTAAAGTACTGCTACAGGAAAAGCCTTAGAGTTTAAGCTAATGCAATATATATCCACAGAAAACTTCAAGTAAAATATAGATATTTATATAAGAGTTGATTCTAAACAAAGAGTTGCTTTGTGTAGATAACTCTTAGAGTTAAACCAAATATTCCTTTAAATGTGATGAAGTTTGTATGGGTCTGTAGCACAAACTCTAAGGATAAGACTTTAATATGAAAGAGAAAAAGACATTTTCAGGTAGTTAACCACCCCTTTTCAAAGGGTCCTACATAATAATTCTATCTCTACCATATTAAAGACACATATTACACTGAAAATCTAATTCACACCAAAAGATCAAATCAACATACCTGAATTTAACGATTCATATCCATTTCATTGTCTTTAGTAACACTCACACAACAGAAGTATCCATAAACTTTAAACTCTTTGAACATTTTTAGTCTATGATTACTCTATTTCTCCTTTACAAGTTAAATAATGGGGATGATTTTTCAATCAAACACTTTCAAACATCAGGAAGTTTCATGTACTTACTTGGAGTTGAGGATCCATTGATTGGAGGTTCACATATCAACTGGGCTTCAATTTCATTCTCTGGCTTTTCAAATTTCTCAGAATTTCTTGTTTGGTTAGATGATGGAGAGGTATTTGGATTTCCACTTTCAGCACCAGATGTGACCAACTTTGCTAACTTTATATTTAAAATAAATAATGACTTTAATATACAATTTTTTGTTTTACTCATATTACCCATATAATTTTTGCCTACTTCTCTCTTTTGTCCCAGTATGTAGGTTCATAGAAATGAAGGAAAATAGGAAGAGATATAGAAGAAGAAAAAAAAAATGAGAACTGGAGGCAAAATAAAGTAACACTTACTAATCAAAAACAATCTCAACAATAACATGATGAGGAAAAGCTCATTTACTAAGCACCTGCTGTTAAGTATCATTTAAAATAGAGATAACTGGCAAAACAAAAACAAAAACACCATGCATGTGGTAACTAGTCAATAATATTTGCAAAATAAATCAAAAGATGTTTTTGTACTTCTTACATGGTATCTTTTCAATATCATTCTAAACAATAAATATGAAAATACAGACATATTGTACACCCAACTGGCTTGGCCTTCCTGGTAATTTTTGATCATTTTGAACCCTTACATAAAAAAATAAATTCTATATTATATATATATATTTTAGCAGAAAGTAACAATGATAAATTCCATTCTCAGCACCATCAGTTTGCTCTAATGATTTAACCACCAACGTGATGTTGTATACTGCAATGAAATACACTTTAAAAGGATTCAGGGATAAAGTGTTCTTGCACACTTTATCAAGATATATCAAGTATCTCGTCTTAGAAAAATACTGCAACTTTCCATCTGCTGTAACCTTCAACATATCCAAAGCGAGATTTCAAAGTATTCTGTAGTTATTAAAACCTGACATCAAGACTTATGAATAAGTGCATAGCACTGCTAATAATTAGGATACATACACTGGCAGCCATCCACTTTCTACTGATAAACACATACAGTGAGTTCAGTATCATTTTCAGACAAATACCTGTTTGAAGGAGTCTTTAGATTCCTGTTTTCCCATATATATTTTCTTAGACTCAGCTGTCAGATCACGGTTTTCATTTTCCTCTTTCCCTGGAGATCCCATAAAGACATTAAGAGGACTAGAATGCAATACTGAAGTACTTGAAGTTACTGGATTTTTTCTTGGAGGAAACACTGAGTTCAACTGCGGTAGAAAGTCAAAGCCTGGAAAAGGGAAAAACTGCATGTGCATATGGTGTCCTCCAATCTTGGACACCGAAGAAAAGCATTTAACATGATAGGCAGATTAACATGGGAGAAGATATGGATCTGCATTCTGAAGACTGGTTTGTTTCTCAGATATACCCCACAATTGATGTGTATTTCTGGGCAAAAGTCTTAAACTTTCTGTGACTATTTCCCGATCTACAAATGTAAATGATGATATCCATCTCCCAGAGTGGTAAGGCTTCAAAGATATTATTTGTGAAAATACTTTGAAAACAGCAAAACACAATGTTTTAGTCAGTATTAGTTCTTGATAACTGAAAATTGTTAATTTGGTATATATCTGTGGTATGTATCTTGGAAGGCAATTTCTGAGATGGCTTCTAATGACCCCTGCCTTTGGCGTGGCTATCCTTGGGTAATCTCCTCCCTTTGAACGTGGCTTGGACCTAGTAACTTGCTTCTAACAAAAGTAATATGAAAAAGTAGTGAGATGTCACTTCCAAGATTAAGGTTATTAACATAATCTTAAGAGAGGGCTTCCATTTTGGATGCCCTCTCGAATTCTCTTGTTCACCGGCTCTGAGGTAAACCAGCTGCCATGTTGTTGGCTGCCCCACATATAAAGAAGCTCATTGGCATGGAACTGATATCTCCAGCCAACAGCCATAGGAATGAGTTTGGAAACAGTTCCCTGCCCAGTTGAGTCTTAAGTTGAATGAAGCTCTGGTTGACATCCTGATTGAAGCAGGAAGATAGACTTGAAGGCAAAGGTACTCAGCCAAGTCATGCTCAGTTCTTAATACACAGAAATTATGAGATGATAAATGTTTGTTTTTTTAAGCCTCAAAGTGTTGGAGAGATTTGTTACACAGCATAGATAATGCAATTCACTTTTCATTTTCACGAGAATACTTCTAAGTAGTTCTTACCATCTCCTTTGCCTAGGGACTCATCACCTCCCTTGTTAACTACAGCATCTATAACAAATTAGAAAATCAAATTTTAAAACTAGTGAAAAAGAAACCATATCAATTTAGGCTTCTTATTCATTCCCCAAAGAGTTCAGAGACTAACAATCTTAAAAAGCTAAATACGAGTGAGGTTAAAGGTAGGAGAGTACTGATTTAAATTTCTCTTTTACATTATTTTAGCTTCATTCACACTTTAGCAGCAAATATGAACAGATAATTCTATAGTACAGTCATTTAAGGAGGCAGCAAGGTATAGTGTAACAAGCCCTGGGGTAGGAGGTAGGTTATGGAGAGCTATAATCCAGTTCTGCCTATACCACTTAATAGCTTTGTGACCTTGGACAAGTCTCAAATGCAATTAAGTTTCAGTTTCTGCATCTACAAAATGGGGATAATGTCCAGATAAGCTCACAAAATTGCTTTGAGGATCAATTGAAATAATACAAAAATATTTTGCAAAGCAGAACAAAGTTTTATTAGTGTTTATTTCCATGGTAGAATATGTATAAGATTATTTTAATCCTGTAATATTCATTTGCCAGTCCATAACAAAAATTGTAAAATTCAAATTTAACAGGTTAATTAAAAATGAGCCAAAGTCATTAACGAATTTACCAGAAATTCAAATGGCCAATAAACACACAATTATATCAGGAGAAATATCATCTATGTGCATGTGTGTATATGTACCCAGTAATTGCACAGCATGAACATGCACACTTTTAGAAGTTATTAGCTTCCTTATCGATACTTTGGAACCATAATGAATCTGGAGGGCGTATGACTCAAATGCTAGTAACATTTTTAAACATAGCAAAAGTAATTAAAGAAAAAAGTAATTTATTCATTTGTCTTAAAAACTATTAAAGAGAATTTAATTTATAACTCAAACCCTTCCAAAAAGCCCCTTTGTACATTCTTCAATGCAAAAGTTCCTCCAGAGGAGTCTCACTGGCCAAAACTCCCAATTCAGCACTAATCCCAGAAACCTTTCTCAACTCCAGCACTAGTCACTTTTCTCTCCACCTACATCCATCCTCTGTTTACCCTTTACAATGTAGTTTGATGTAGTTCGACTTCTCTTCATCCTGAAAGAAAAGAATCCTTCCTCTTTCAGTTTGACTTAGCAATTTAAATAGAAATTTGCAGGCCAGGGTAAGGCAGAAGATACTCAATAATTCTGTACCACCACGTATGTATTTATTCCTTCTGACTATAAAATTGTAGAAAATTTGGAAAAGAGACAATTTTAAAGTAAAAAATGAAATTGTATAAGATAATGAGTGGATGAAACAACTTCGAGATCCTGCTGTTGACATGGTACACTTATAATAATAAATACACAAATCTTTGTGGGCTTCTCTGAGTATTTTCTGAGATAAATTTGTAGAAATGGAATTACAAGGCCAAAAAGTATGAATATATTAACTCTGTCAAATTACCCTCTAGAAATGTATCCATGTTATTAATATTGCTGTTAGCAATGAGGTAACTCCATTCCACTAAGAAAAACATTATGGATGTTAGTACCAAAAAGACACACCTAAACAATGTACTTAGTTCAGACACTATGAAGAATAACAAATAATGCTTCTATTTATCAAGCTGGCAAAATTTGCTTTTTATTATGCCAACTTTTTTATGGGGTCGTGGGAGGTGTACACCTATACACACACAATTTTTTAAATTAGGAAGACTTTTTTGCATATCAAAACATCTAAAATTTTAGTAACATTAATTTAGAAGTAGATACAAGGGACAGATTGCCTATGAAGGTAAAAACTTCCTTCAAGAAACTTTTGTGGAAATTAAAATGCCAGCTTGAGAGCTATTTGCGTAATTCCCATGTGAAAATTACCAGCGTATATTTTACAATGATAACATTTGAAATATCAGGGCAAAGAAAAAGATACCACCCCAGGGATGGAGAAAATTAGCAAACTGATCCGTGAATAGAGTTGAACTAAAGCTATTATTCACATCTTTTAGCCAGAATAAAAATATTAACTACCAGCAAGAGAACAGGATCCCTGAACAGACTTACCATCTCTGATAGGTGAGAACATGTCACCTAAACTACTTTTCCCAGTATCATCAAAGCTGGAGAAATCCTGATTTTTTCCACTGTCTGTTTCCTTAGATAAAGTGTCTGTGTTTATGCTTCGAGGCAAACCTTATAGGAATTAGATATAAAAATCAATGTTATTACATCTAAATAAATTTTATCATAAGCTAGGTTGTAAAAATTAATGTATCACTCATATTGTTGGTAATATTACAACTATGAGCATAAGGAGAATAAAACAGAATATGACAAGAGCTAAAGTTAATCAGGATTTTCATGGAACAATAAAACAGAATATGACAAGAGCTAAAGTTAACCAGGATTTTCATGGAACAAAAGGTTCCTCAAAAGAAAACAGCTTATTTGTTCATACAGTAATACCTTATTTTAGCCATTTTGTTGGAATTTTTCTAAAATAATTTATATACTTTGCTGCTCTCTTAAAGTACACTGAACACAACTTACTTTTGCTATTGACTGACTCATGATCATCTACTAATGTGATTTTTTTTAGTCTGTAAGGCATATAGAGTGATGCCTAACATACAGCAGGATTCAATTAATGTTACTTTTCTTCCCTGACTTGCAGTGAAGGGGTTTTCTGTCTTTTCTTTCACTAACAGTGGGAGCTTAACATTGCCCTCAGCATTACAGATCTCAAATGACTTCACTAACCTCCACAGTTTCAAAGAGGAAGCAAACCAGGACACCAAACTCATAAAGAATAGTAAGGTAGACAACAATAAAGAGACGGCAGCAGTTTATTTTTTCTGGCAGTGTATAAACACATGGCTTTAGGGTAGGGACCTTTTAAGAGGAGCTCAGCAGGCTCAGAAGCTTCTGTTTCATTACTGGAGTAAGGACAGTTTTAGAGGTTCGAAAATTTTGATTAAAGTCTGCCATCAGGATTGGTAGCACGTTACTGTATTACATTTTAAAAAGTGCTTTATTTGGCATCTCAGGCCCAAATGAAAAACTGAAAAGTGAGATGAAAACAAAGAACAGCCTGCATATCCAAAAATGCCCAAGACTGGCTAATAAAATAAACTTTTCTAATAACACCTGCTATAAAGTTAAAATATTACCAAATCATTTGTACTATTGTTGAAGAGTGTCTATAGCAAGAGTTCAGTTGTTATAAAGAAGAAATTTCCTCTCCTTTTTTCCAGGTCCTTAACATGTTTGAATGCATAACTCAGCCTCTGAAACTTTAGGAAACAGAAGTTTGGTATCATTTGAAAACAGCGCTAAAGTCTTATTCTTTTCTTCTTAAATGGTGATTTCCTTCTAAAACTAAGTACAAAAAACAAGTTTAGAGAAGTTCTTTGAAATAACTAAATCAGGACAACTTCAATAGAAGCAACAGAATTTTTTTCTGAACTTTAATTTTATACAAAGCTTAAAATAATAATAGTGATGATCATGATGACCACAATGATAGTATCAACACCATAGTGTACTGAGTGCCTACCATGTGTCAGGTACTTCCAATACATTTTCTCTGATTTTCACAATAACCCTAACAGTTAAATGTCATCTTAAATGTATACAGGAAAAAAATGAGACCCAGAAAGGTTAAGAAAATTGCCTAAAAGCATCCTGGCCGGAACTGACAGATCTGAGACTGAGTCTACTATTCTCAATGTTTCAGAGGCAAAGAAAAATGTGTGTGTGTGAGAGAGAGAGAGAATGAGAGAGAGAGGAAGAGAAAGAGAATGATGAAGCAAATGTGGCAAAATTTATAAAGTGCATCTGCCAAAGGGTAATGCTCAGGAGTTGTCTGTACTATTCTTAAAACTTTTCTATAAGATGACAATCATTTCAAAATACAATTAATACACAAACATTGTTAATTTTGTGGGGGCAGAGCACTCACTTTGCCAGAAATGTTGGGAATCTACCAAGAGTTATCGTTAATCCATGACCCTGAAAGATCCAAGTCTTTGATTTGCAAATTAATGCTGTCTTTGTTAAACAAGAGCCTTCTTACTATAAAACTAAATGAATAATGGAGAGACTTCAGAGAGTTTACAGTGAATGAGAGAATCTTTATTTTGTTTAATTTTTGAAAATTTTGAAAAAAGATAATTTTCATAATATAGTTAATTCAACATGTTGGCAGACATTACTCAAAGTTATATTTCAAAAATAATTTCTTCCTTAAGTAGATATCAGTTGTCTTTGTCTCCAGGAGTTCCTAAAAAGAACCTAATTATTTTCCTAATATATAATGGCTCTTATATAAGGATGATACAGATATTCACAGGAAACTTATAGTGAATATACTTACTTTAAAATACTACTCCACACTATCAAGATCAACAAATTAAAGTTCTGCTTCTACTTGGAAATAGCAAAATCATGCTAAAAAAAACACCAATAAATATTTTTGCCCAAGTATTTATCCTGAAAAATTTAAAAGACATGGATATATGTATTTCTACTGAGCACAATATTTCAGAAACATACTAGTATACCATGTAGACTTTCTAAAGTATTTGTTGCATGTTGACAGTATAGCATAACTTCTTAAAATAAAAATGAAAAGGTTTTCAGGAATTTACAGAATATTTTCTTTATTGTGAGCAAGAAATATTTTCTACAATAAGTATGAGAAAGCTTATCATATAACACATCAATAAAGTCTAAATGAATCCTGTTTCAGAACTGTTTCACCAATTACATGAGAGAAGAAGAAATCATTAAAAATTGGAACATTCTCATTTATTTTTATTTAACAGTGTCAAAGTTTCATATTTTCTACTGGTTAATCTGAAGACACAATGAAAAGCCATTCAGTCTGTAGTAGTATTAAGGATGAATAATTTCTGAGTTAGCCTCCTTCCATTTTTAAGATAATATTTCTCACAAGAGAAGTTTAGCTAAACAATAAGGGCCTTTTAACATTTTTGAAATTAATAGCCAAAGTTACTATTTTCACTTCTTCAATGATTTTCACTTCTACTAATTTTACCTAAGTACTCAAATAAATTTGAGTTCTAGGTTCTTGAAGAATGTGCTAATTATATGCCAGCCAAAAACAAAAAACAAAAAAAAAAACAAACCAACCCTCCAACAATATATAAGCAACATTTACCTGCTTTTTCTTGAACAGCAACTGTTCCTTTCCCCACAGCTGATGTCATAGGTTGTGGTAGAACTGTGGCAATGGATGTGGCGGGTGCTTCTCTGACAATTCCGGAATTCTGAACTCCTCCACTAGCAGCATTCACATTAACACTTCGTTTGTTCACTGTTGTGGGCTTATTTGAACAGCCTTTATTTAAACTTGACTGAAATGTAATGGAATATTTAAAAGCTCAGGTTACTAATGTTTCATACTATACATTAATATTTTATAAATTCCCTGTTAGATTAAAAAATATATTTTTTTCCTTGCAAATCTTAAGCTTGCTGGCAGACCTGAGTTTCCCTCTAAATCAAAATGTCTTTTAAAATACTTTTAAAAAGAGAGATATATAAGAAGAAAAAAAAAAGAAAAAAGTTTTAAAACTAAATATCAAATGGCTTTGTACTAAAATTATTATACATTACATGTAAAATCATTATGTAATTATGAAACAAAACTATACTGTTTAATTGACCACATATAATTTCCATATTCTGAGTTAGATTTATTTAATAAAATAAAAAATGCTGAAAAGAAAATGTCTCACCTTAGTAAGAACAGTGGAGTACTGAAATGCTATACACTGCACAGATGTCTTGTGAGCACTGATGGTCTTAACTGGTGATTTCAACATTCTTAAATCATATTGATATATTTTCCCCCGGGAAGATCCAATAGCCAAAGTGGCTCCATCAGGCATGAAATCTACCGCAGTTAGAGGAGTGTCAGCCACTAAAGTTTTCACTAGCCTTTGGAAAGGAGAACAAAGTATGTGTAGAAATGTTAGTGTGTACAGGTATATTAGCTTATATAAGTAACTATATACCAAAACCAGAGTTATTAACACTTCCAACTGGTCAAAGAGCACACATATCCCAAATATTTCTTTAAAGCATAATTTCAGAATTTGACTTAGAGACATTTCTAATAAAATGGCATATAGAGAACCGCTAAACATTCCATCTTACTTTTCTATTCACTTCCAATAGGTACATCCCGCATCTTATAGAAGCAGCACCTATTTCTTTAATTATTACTCTGACAGTGAATGTAGCAGAACTGCCTATTACGCCACAAACAGGGGCTCTGGCCTCAGGGTTGAGGAGGGCCTAAGTATCCACTTTCCATTTATTGACCTGCTTAGGCCTCACGAGGACTATGACCTTTCACAGGGGAGCAGCTGTTACTTTGTTCTTAGTTGTACAGTCTTGGCCAAAAAGCTAAGAGGAACACAGTTCACATGCTTGATCCTTAGGAAGCTAATAAAGAAATACGGATGGTGATCTGCTGAAGCTGAGCTCTTTACTGGTGTGTCTAGTAGAAAAGAAGAATGGCTTACTGGGCTCTCAGTAAATTGTTCCATAAAAGAAGACAGCAAATAAGTCCTAACAGTAAAAATTCTAGTATCATAATAAAGGCTGACAGTGGGACCTTCCCTTGTAGGAACATTCATACTCCACATGATCTACAGACAGTGGTAAACATCTTGAATACAACTGTATCACTCTTGCATTCTTTTGTTTTTGTTTTTGTTTTTTAGCTAACTAAGCATACCTAAATTTAACAAGAAGAGGGTACAGTGGGCCCAAATGCTTAGAAGATTATGTACACCAGTACATAATCAGTATTTCTCAAGTGGGTGCTCCCAGGTTGTCCCTGGTTACTACCAGGGGACATCTGACAATGTCTGGACACAATTTAGGCCATTGGTATTTAGTAAGCAGAGGCCAGGGATGCTGATGAATATCCTACAATACCCAGGACAGCCCCTCACAACAAAGAATTACCCAGCCCAAAATGTCAATCGTTTCTAAACCTTCCTCTAGATAATTAATCAGTTTTAAAGCAAATTAATCATTTGGGTTAAAAACATATGCATTTTATCATATTGTGGAAAAGATGCTAAAATTAAAATGTGAAATCATTAAGATGTCATCTCTCTATGTTCATGTTTCAGAAGTACTCTAAATACTACCTGCAACCCATCTATTTTTTTCTGCATGAGAAGAAAATTCTTTCTTACTAGATTCATCAACTGTACAAACTTTAGGACCCCTGGACATTAATCAGAGGTCTATATAAATCACAAATATGCCTGTTAATGGAATAATAGCTATTTGCTACTAAATTAAGAAATAAGAATGTCACACTTACTTCTTACTTGAAGTGTCATAGAGGATGATTCTTTTATCCAAGCCTATGGTTACAAAGAGCAATTCATTGACAGGAGAAAAACAGATGCCTGACGCTGGAGCTTTGTGTACACTGTCAAAGTTATGGTATGGACTCTGACTATTTACATCCCAGAGAGTTACTATTCCATTATCCGAAACACTGCCCAGTAGTGATTTCTTAAACAAGGAGTACTTCAAGTGCCGAACAGACTATAAAAATGAAAGAATAAATTTTATGTAATTATAAGCATTC
Organism: Pan paniscus; assembly: GCF_029289425.2. NCBI lineage: Eukaryota > Metazoa > Chordata > Mammalia > Primates > Hominidae > Pan > Pan paniscus. The sequence continues at coordinate 105,006,707 of NC_073259.2, read as the reverse complement.
ATAAGGACATTTGATATAAGCCATATAAATTATGGCCAACCACACTATTCACATGGGGTTTAGGATTTCTCTGATGTGTAAGAGTGACAGGTTTCAGCCAGACGTGGTGGCTCACGCCTGTAATCCCAGCACTTTGGGAGGCCGAGGCAGGTGGATCATCTGAGGTCAGGCATTCAAGACCAGCCTGGCCAACCTAGTGAAACCCCATCTTTATTAAAAATACAAAAATTAGCTGGGCATGGTGGCAGGCGCCTGTAATTACAGCTACTTGGGAGGCTGAGGCAAGAGAACCACTTGAACCTAGGAGGCAGAGGCTGCAGTGAGCCAAGATCACACTATTGTACTCCAGCCTGGGCGACAGAGTGAGACTCTGTCTTAAAAACAAAACAAAACAAAACAAAAAAACCCAACTCTGTCTTAAAAAAAGAAAAAGAAAAGAAAGGGTAACAAATTCCAATCATGACAACCACGGTGTCATTCAGTGGACCATAAGATGACATACCAATACCTGAAACATACCAATCAATAGCCTATTAATATTTGTCATTTTATTATCTTGGAGTATAGCTACCTCAATCTTCTCCTTTCAGAGGAAAAATATAATACATTGAGATTATCTACATTAATTCATCAGGGTTAGAACATCCACCATATATAAAAGGCCTAGTCACAGTCAAATCAACAAGTATAAGGGAATACTGGGAGAAAAAAAAAAAGCAATAATATTTTGTATTTGTTTTCTATATTTTAGATATTTTGATACATTTGTTTGAATCTGAGCATCTGATGCACTGACAATTCAACACCTGAAGCATAATTTAAAAAAAAATTAAACCACAAAGGAAAAACTGGCAACACTCTAGACTGGGGATGGACTATATCCATTGTTTCAAAACCATTAGCCTGAGGGCAATGCTGGCCTTTCTCTAAACACAAATCCCTGCAGGTAGTGGAGATATTCTCTCTTCCTAGTTTCCATGGACCAGAATAAACAAAGATTTAGTTTGAATAAACTGATCTTAGATTAAAACTAACTGAATTTTATCTACTTTTCTTTTTTACTAAAATGTTATTGTCAAACTTGTATTAATGTTGTCATTTACTAGGCGGAGAATTAAGTACTTTACATTTAAGCTAATTTTTCCCTATGAATTTATATTCTACTTAATTCTAAAATGTCTCAAATAATATATATTAGCTCTCAACAACAACAAAAAATGTCTAGGAAATACAGAAACCAAATGCTAAGAAAAAAAAACAAAAAGGAGTTATTAGTCACCTGGCACCTAAGTTAAGACAATTAATATGTTAACCCATTAAATTTGCCCATTTTCATATGGCTAAGGTACAAAGAGAAAATGTTGGTTTATATAATTTTTATTTTTGTTGGGAAAAAGTATATCCACTTGAATAGTCAAATCTTTTCTCTGGTCCATATTCAAGAAAAAATAAACTACATGAATGTTAACTATATAAAAGACACAGACCTACTTAGTGCATTATGTTAATGATTACAGAGTCATACACAACATATCAAAATATAAGGCAAAATATGTTTTCTAAAAAGATTTCTACAGCACTTTAGGAGTTCATATAGTTATGGTCCTTCACATGATCTAAATTTAGACTAAATACACAAGTAGAATTTTTAAAAACACCATAAAAATCACAGACCTGGTAGATTCTCGAAGTTCATAAAGTTTAACCTCTTAGCAACAGCAGGAATTTTCCTACAACATCCTTAAAACATGGTTATCCAGAATCTGTTTGCATGTATCAAGCAACAAGGAGCTTACCACTGTCTATAACACAACTTGATAACCAGTTAAAAATGTATTCTTGATCAAGACAAAACCTAAATTCTGTATCTTACTTCAAGTTCTTGGGACCTACATGGCAGCCTATTTAAAAAAAAAAAAAAAAAGGCTAAAGATAATGATAAATGTTCCCTTCAGATTAACCTAAGTTCAGTGGATGCTCAGCAAACCTCTGTATGATTTAGGTGAATTACTTAAACTCTCCAAAACTCAGTGGTCTCATTTACATAATAGATAACACTCTTGTTTTCCTGACACAATTATTTTGAGGATTAAATAGCATTTCTGTACAGAATCAGGTACACAGTAGCCATCACCATTTCCAGAAGTTCATAACTTACTTGCTCATCATTGCTTATGTACCCACCATTCAACCATCTTTTACATATTTTTTAAAAGACCCTTAAGTAACGACATTGAATTCTTTAAATGTCTCCAATTATTTCTGTGATAATAACAGAATTTCATTTCTTTTTTTTTTTTTTTTTTTTTTTGAGACGGAGTCTCGCTCTGTCACCCAGGCTGGAGTGCAGTGGCGCGATCTCGGCTCACTGCAAGCTCCGCCTCCCGGGTTCACGCCATTCTCCTGCCTCAGCCTCCCGAGTAGCTGGGACTACAGGCGCCCGCCACCACGCCCGGCTAATTTTTTGTATTTTTAGTAGAGACGGGGTTTCACCGTGTTAGCCAGGATGGTCTCGATCTCCTGACCTCGTGATCCGCCCGCCTCGGCCTCCCAAAGTGCTGGGATTACAGGCGTGAGCCACCGCGCCCGGCCCAGAATTTCATTTAACTTTCTATATCTATTAAATCTTCTCTTTAGAATATCATTAAGATATTAGCTAAGAATCCTGGATAAACAAAACACTGATTTACTAAATTATATATATATATAATTTATATATAAATATATTTACTTGTGTGTGTGTATTTTTATATATATATATATATATATATATATATATTTTTTTTTTTTTTTTTTTTTTAGAGAGACAGGATTTTGCCATTTTGCCCAGGCTGGTCTCAAACTCCTGGACTCAAGCACTCCACCTGCCTCAGCTTCCCAAAGTGCTGGGATTACAGGTGTGAGCCACCGCACCCAGCCTCCAAATTATATTTAAAATAAATATTAACTTATTTCAGTATCAGCAGCATTTAAGTCATTAACTCCCTATCTTGTTCCAGACTAAACTATTTATAAGAAAAGAATTAAATCAAGAAGCTTATGGGGGGAAAAAAATCCCGGCAGTATAAGCAGCAATGCTATTTTTTCCTATACCACATTATTGTGTAAGAATGTTGCATGTTTGTGGAGGAGGGAGATTGTTTCTAAATATAAAAAACCTACCACTCACTAGAGGTGGGGGGAAGGTTTCGAAAACTTATTTAAAAGTAGTTACACACAATATATAGATGAAAAGCATGGCTGTGTTCCAATAAACTTTACAAAAATAAGTTGGCTAGACCATAGGTTATAGTTTTTCAGTCTCTACTAAGATAATTATTTAATAGAAAAAATATTTTTGATCACAAAGAAGAAGAAAAACCATCCATAATCCCACCACCCAGAGAAAAGGTGGTTGACATTTTGAGGGGGTATCCTTTAAGTATTTTTCTGTGTGTATGTATGCTTCTGTGTATTCAGTAGAGTATCAACAGAAAACCTGGAATCATACTTCATTATAAACAGCCATGTCAATGTTTTCTACTTGGTTTTAATAGCTGTTTAAGATATGAATGCATGAGTATACTAATTTACCTAAATAATATCATGTTAGACATTTGGGTTACTTCTGATTTGCAAGTACTCTGATTACTATCCTTTTTTAAAATTGTTAATTTATGAAAAAAATTGTAATTCATTGATGTTCATGCCTTAAAGGTTCTCAGTTGAAAATATGAAATGACTATTTGTCTTTCTTCTTTTGCAAACTGCTCATTATTCTACTCTGCCTATTTTCTATTGGGCTATGAAGATTTTTAAAATACTAATTTGCAACTGCTCTTACATTGCAACTGCTCTCATACATTGTAAATACCTTCCCTATTTCATTTAAATTTTGTGAATTTTTGTCTTGCTTTTTGTCAGAAGTTTTAAATTTTTATATATTTAAATTTATCAAACTTGTTGCCAGTGACTTATAACTATACTTCTTTATATTTATGCTTAGAAAAGCCTTCCCTTTGCACAGATAAGAACATACATTCACATCATTTTCTTACTAGGCACTATAAAGCAGTAAGAAATTAATACAAACATCTTAACATACATATGAACATACACACATATATATGGCCATAAATATACATAGTGTTCCTTTGACTCCATCCTATCTTCTTGATTCCCAGGGCCTTACATCAAGCACAAATCATCTGTCACCTAAGCCACTACATAGTTATCCCATTTCCATTCTCAGTGGCTTACTATCCATCCTGCACTCTGTTGCAGTAACTAACATCTTCAAACCTGAAAAATCTCAACATATTTGTCTTTTGCTTAAAATCCTTTCAATGGGAGGTCTCTGAGAAGTTACTGGTTATGGTGGTGGCAGAGTTTCTGAATGTCCGTCAATACTGTGAGTGCATGCGTACGTGTGTGTGTGCATGTATGTGTGTGTATGTGTATGTAGAAAAGCAGGCCTGAGACTATCTTTAAAAAGTCCCACACTCAGGGTTGGTCCTTGGCTAGCATCTGCGAACTTGGGTTTTGGAAGGGGTCCCACTGCCTTAACTCGTAAGAGTGGCTCACTCACTCTGCCTAAACTTATTTGTGATAGATATGGTTTAAGGCTGAACCACAGCTGAACACCTAATTTCCTTCTGGGAGTTCGGAATTTTGGTATGTGTTAGGCAGTGGACTCCTAGATATAACCAGCCCCCCCCCCCCGAATAAAAACCCTGGGCACTGAGGCTCTAACTAGCTTCCCTGGTAGACAACATTTCATATATGTTGTCACAATTTGATCCTGGAAGGGGTTAAGCACATCCACTCTAGGAGAAGACCCTTGGAAGTTAACATCTGGTTTCCTATGGCCTTCACCCCATGCACTTTTCTCTTTGCTGGTTTTGCTTTGTATTCTTTCACTATAAAATAAATCATAGCCATGAGTATGACTATATACAGAATCCTGTGAGTTCTCCTAGAGAATGACCAAATCTGGTCTTAGAAATCCCCAACACAGCATGTGAGAGAGAGACAGAGAAAGAGAGAGAGAGAAAGAGAGAGAGAGAGAGAGTGTGTGTGTGTGTGTGTGTGTTTTACAACAGATAATAAACTAGATGACCAAAAACTAAAATCCCACGGACAACATTTACAACAAACTAGATGATGAGGTATCCCCATGAACCCCCAAACACATGCTGAGAGGTCAAACAATTAACAGCCATAAGTCCTTCATGGTACTGGTGTCTGTGCAGAAGGAAGTAGAAGGAATAACAAGCAATCTGTGACAGATCTGAGAACAGAAGCAGCCCATAACAGCCAAAAGGTATTCACAGAAAAGCATGGTGGCCAATTTTACAACCTCAGTCAAAACCCAGAATATCCACTTCATTAACAGGTCTGTGCTACAGGTTTGCAGGAAGGTCAGGACAAGAGCAGTTTAGCCAGAGAATTCCAAAACTGACCAGTGAAAGTGTGTCCCTCTCAGGTCAGAGCCCCACACTGAGGAGATCTGCTAGAAGTGGAAGCAAACCTGAACAGGATGGAGGCAACAGAGCTGAAGGCAACAAAGGTTCACAGACAGGTGGAAAAGTAGAGCAGAGTCAGGGAACCCCAGAAAGCAAGCAGCCATTAAAAAAAAAAAATATATATATATATATATATACACACACACATATATGTGTGTGTGTGTGTGTGTGTGTATGAAAACAATAGGGAGCTCTGTAAAGTTAGAAAAGCCACTTTGACCTCCTTTTGTCTAGAAGTTCAGGGAAACTAAAACTAATTTCACAGATATATCCCACACAAACTTATGAAAACAAAGAGAACAAGGAGAAAAACGTTCTCAACAGATGATCAGAAAGAAAAAAAAAATACAAGACATTAAGAAAAAAAACATAAATTTAAAACTCAGAAAAGAGATGTCAGAACTTGGGGAAGAATTAGAAATTTTTTAAATCTCTTCAAAAATGAAGGCTAATTCAGAAGGAATTCAAAAATGAATAAACACAACAGACAATACCTTAAAGACAGGTTAAAAAGGAAGAAATTTTTAAAAATCAAAAAGAAATAACAAAAAAGTTTAAAAACACTTGAGAAAAAATGATAAACCACTGAAGATAAGCAAAGAAAATGCAACAACAAAAAATCCAAAGAGAGAAAAAGAATACTAAAAATTATAATTTAAGAAAAATTTCCAAAAATAAAAAAAGACTTGAAACTACATATTAAGAAACACACTATGGGCCGGGGGTGGTGGCTCACGCCTGTAATCCCAGCACTTTGGGAGGCCGAGGCGGGCAGATCACGAGGTTAGGAGATCGAGACCATCCTGGCCAACGTGGTGAAACCTCCATCTCTGCTAAAAAAGCTACAAAAAATTAGCCAGGCGTGGTAGCAGGCGCCTGTAGTCGCAGCTACTCGGGAGGCTGAGGCAGGAGACTGGTGTGAACCCAGGAGGCAGAGCTTGCAGTGAGCCCAGACAGTGGCACTGCACTCCAGCCTGGGCGACAGAGCGAAACTCTACCTCAAAAAAAAAAAAAAAAAAAAAAAGAAACACACTATGTACCTAACAATAGCAATACATAATGACCAACATCAAGATATATTCTAGAAAAATTACGTGGCTTTAAAGAAAAAAAAAATTCCTTTGAATAACCTAGGAATAAAAAACTAGTGACTTAAAAGGGTTTCAAAAGCTATGAAATCACATCACACATTTGAGACCAAAGATAATAGGGTAACACTTAAGCTCCTTAAAGAAAATGTAAGCCTGCTACTAAATTACGTTGAAAGAGAACTTGTACTCTCAAAGAAAAGAATCAAAAATCAGAAGATACATACTTATGAAAACAATATTAACATGTGCTCATTTTTATTATAAAAATTTGGAAAATAAAACAATAGAGGATTGTTTAGGTAAATGATGGCATTGAATAATGAAATACATCCAGTCATTAAAAATTATGGTTATGAAGACTAATAATATGAGGATACCCAGGGTAGATCACTAATGAGAACAGGCAGAAAACATGATTGGACAAACAGAATGAGTATTAACTATATGGACAGAAGACAGAGCTATACATAGAAACACTGTTAGAAAACATCTTTCAAATAGCTTTCTACTGAAGAAAATTTAGAAGAGAAAAATAGAAGGAGAAAAGTCTTTAAGAAGAAATATACAGATTTTCCATTTATTTTGTGCCTACATGTCAATTATAAAATTGCTCAAGAACATATTATATAGGCTAGTCAAGTGTATACAAATACTACAGAAATATATAGAGAATCAAAGAAATGTTATCATATAAACATTTTATACCAATGCTCCTATATAACATAAAAAAGACCACTTCTAGATAAAAAGTCTTTGTAGTCAAAGTTTTTGAGTGCTGCAATTCTGGTATAAATATAACCAGTCAATGAAATAAACCAATTTAGAATAGATTCATTCTTGAGAAAACTATTATTTCTAAAAATGTAATTAATATTTACATTTACCAGATCTCCATACTCAAGCAGACTATTAATGCTTACAAAATCTATACATAAAACATTTCATTTAGGAAAAGCAAATGGATTTAACATATACTGAATAACATATACTGAAATGTCACAGAAAACCTACATTTAAAGATCATTTTTTAATCTAAGGAATCAATGCAATAGATTGACATTTGTAATTGCTTTGGAAAAGGCTGCAGCTTGAGAAAGGTAACACAAGTTAGCCTATTTGTGAGCCTACGATGCTAAACTTGCTAAAGAGTGACATGCAATTATAACCTAAGTAGTCTGTCAGCCCAGGAGTTCTGCAGAAGCAGCAAGGCTCTCTTCCCCTGTAGAAAGACACTGTGATCCACATAAAGCTAATAACTTTAATTCAGCTCAGACATTTCAAAGTTGGATTCTAAATATACTCAGGAAATCTTATTTCAATATATACAATTCAGTATGATGCAGATTCTGTGAGATTCCACATTCCTATCGCTTTCACTAAGACACTAATTTGATCATTTTTAAAGATTTGAAATTCATAGTTCATAGAAGCAAAAATAGAAAAATTTTTAATTTAATCATAGATGTGCCCTATTTACCATTTTTCTCAATAAGTAAAACTGATCACAGAAATTGGCCTAACAGACTGAATTCAATTATGTCAACTTTTTGACAGATTTGAAATTTTTATGAACACTGTTTAAATGAACATGATATATATTATACACACACACACATACACACACAATTTTTTTTTTTTTTTTTTTTTGCTCTGTCACACAGGCTGGAGTGCAGCAGCACAGTCATGGCTCACTGCAGCCTCAACCTCCCAGGCTCAATCCCTCCTCTCACCTCAGCCTCCTCAGTAGCTAGGACTATAGGCGCGCACCACCACACCTGGCTAATTTTTGCATTTTTTGTAGAGATGGCGTTTCACCATGTTGCCCAGGCTGGTCTCCTGGGCTCAAGTGATCTGCCTGCCTTAGCCTCCCAAAGTGCTGGGATTCCAGGTGTGAACCACTGTGCCTGGCCACGATATTTTTAAACTGAACTGAATTTTGAGAAATCTTAACAAGTTTTTTTAATTAATAAACATTCATTAAGTAGCAATTCGATGCTTTGGGCCACAATCAGATAAAACAGGCAGTACTGCTTGCAGGAAAAAAAACTAATTTGAAAAAAAAAAAAAAATTCCAAAGGTTTAAATTATGCTGCCCATAAAAGGAAAACATAAGTATGTAAAATCATGAAAACTGTCTTTCCTCACTAAGAAAACTGGGACTGCATCCTTATCAGCAGAAGCCAACTTGCATTTCCTAGCCCATGTATTCTGTTTTAATGGTATAACTTATTGAAGAAAAATGAAATAAAATGGTACACAAAACAAATATAACCATTTGTTCCAGGGAAAGGGGAAAAAAACCAACACACTCTAGTCAAATTTTTCACCCTCTTTAATGCTCTCATTTTTAAATCAGTCTAAAACACAAAATATGATCACTGGGGTCAAGTTGCAACTGGGTTTGGAGGGAACACATTAAATCTAAAGATGTTCAAACCATTTTAGAGAAGTAAATCACAAAAGGTATTTTAATGGATTGGTATTCATTAAAAGCTCACAGTAATAGCTAACATCCACTGACCTGTTACCAAATGGTAGGCAATGTGATAAACACACTCACCATCTCATTTAGCCATCAAAAAAAAAAATCCCTTTGAAAGTATATTATTCTCACTTGAAAGATAAGGAAAAGGAGGCTTGAGAGTTAAGTAACTTGTTCAAGTTCACTGAGCTAGCTAAGGTGCTTTACTCCTAGTGCTCTCCAAATAAATGTGGGACTTACCACATAAAGCTACATCAGAAGATCCTACAGAGATACAGAATGCCCAAGCAGGAGGCAACAGGCCCATGAAGATCTCAAGTTCTAGTTTATCTGATCTTAGATAAGAGATAAGCTTTGAGCATTACTGTTTTCCTAAACTAAAAGATATATTTAATTCAGTTCCCTGTGCAAAGTTATCAATGAAAATCCTTTCAAAATTAACAATACAGCAACCTATCACATAGAATTTTAAAAGATACTGGTGTGAGGAAGAGGTATAGGTACATGTTGGACTCCTGCACAAAGAGACAAGAAAATAGTGTAAAGTTTCCAGAAGCTTTTCACCCTCAAACCCTTATATATTCAGCTGCTCCTGAGCTAGATATACAAAAGAAAATGCTACCACTTCTGAAGAGCTGATATGTAAAATAGTCAATTAAGAGTTGTATGATCTGAAAGTCCTGGAATCTGTTTTCTCATTTGTAAAATGAGAACATATACCTCACAAGTTAGTAACAAAAATTAAACGAGACAATGTAATTCAATGCAATGATCACAGTGCTGAAACACAATAAATGGTGGTAAGCATTCTATGCTGTGATAACCTCTGCTTACAATGCTCTCCAAATCCTCTCACCACATTCTCTGGTCCCTCCCCAAAAACCCAGGTCTGAATAACTTGGACTTTTCCTCAGGCTACCACTGAGACATCATTTCCTTTAAAATGCTTTTCCATTCTTCCCAAATGGCTTAGGTGTCTCTCCTTTAGGTTCCCTTGGAACTCTGCAGTTTATTGCTTTCACAGCACTCAACATTCTGTTTGGTTAACTGTATACTTATTGCTTATTGCTACTTTCATCTAGGATGAATAAATACGAATTATAGGAGCTAAATGATGTAAAACTTCCAACATAAATAGTAAAATCTGCCCACAATACACAGCATCCTAATAAGATAAAGGATATCTACAAAACAAACCTTACAATGACTATCATGCTTGGTAGTAAATTGAATGCTTCTTCCAGAATTTGGGGACAAAATAAAGATGTCCACTATCATCACTTCTATTCAACACTGGATTGGAGAGCCTAGTCAACGCAATAAAGAAAAAGTAATAACATATATAAAGATTAGGAAATAAGAAATAAAAACTTATCATTCACAGATGACAGCCATGATAGTCTATAAACTGTAAATACAAAAAAAAAAAACTACAAATTCTTTCAAAAGAATCAAGACTGTCCAAACTATTAAGTGAATTTAGCAGAATTTTTGGATAAAATGACAAAAGACAAATATGAACTGTTTCTCTCTACAAGCCACAAAGAATAGGAAAATAAAATTTAACAAAAAATGCAATTAGAAATGTATCATCAAAAAATCAAATGCATGGTAATAAATCTACTAAAAGATATGCAAGCCTTCTACAGTAAAAACAAAGCACTGCTAAGAAAAATTAAAGGCTTAGATAAATAGATAGTTATACCATGTTCATGGAAGAATCAATATTGTTAAGATAGTAGTTGTTCCTAAATTGGTCCATAGATCCAATATAATCTTAATCAAAATGAAGCAGATTTTTTGTTAGAAATGGGCAAGCTGATTCTAAAATTCAGCTAGAAATGCAAAAGGCCCATAGTAGTCACAGTGAACTTAAAAATATCACGATCTACCATAAAGCTACAATAAGCAAAACTAGTAACAGTCAAACTAGACCAACAGAACAAAATAGAACGACTACAAACTAACATATACAGTTACCAGTTTTGCATGAAGGCATTAATGTAATTCAGTGGGGATAGGTTGGTCTTTGTAATAAATAACATTGGTACAATTAGATATCTATAGGACCCTCTTTCACACAATACACAAAAATTAACTTGAAATGGATCATAACAAACATAAATAAGAAAGATAAAACAACAAAGCTTCTAAAAGAAAACACAGAATAGTATCTTCAAAATCTTGGGGCAGGCAAGATTCTTCAAGAGAACACAAAAAGCAACAAACATAAAAGAAAAGACTGACATATGAGACTTAACTTCATTAAATTTAAGAACTTCTGTTCACTAAAACACACACACACACACACATGCAAACAGGCATACAGTTTCACTCACACACACACACACACACAAACAGGTATTAAGGAGTAAAACAGCAAGCCATGGCTGAAGGAAGATATTTGCAACATGCATATCCCCAAAATGAATCTACCTGCAATACATAAGAAATTATAAATAAATTTTAAAAACACGAATAACCCAACATAAAAATGGGCAACAGACCTGAACAGTCACTTCACAAGAGGCATATAAAAATATACTTAACATCATTCAACATGGACAAATGCAAATTAAAACCACCATGAGACAGCACTACATAACCATCAAAGTGGCAAAAATAAGACAGATAATGCCAAGTATTAGCAAAAATGTGGAGCAACTGGATCTCACAGCCAGCTGGATTTCACTTTAGAAAATGTTTTGGCAATTTTTCATAAAGTAAAACTGTATGCCTATGCTACAATCCTGCAATTCCACTCCTAAGTATTTACTCAAAATAAATAAAAACATGTATCTTAAAAAAAGACTTGTACAAAAATATTCATGGTAGCTACCTTGTAACAGCTAAAACAAGACAATACACTGCTCATCAACAAAAGAATGGATAAATGGTGGCCCATTCATATAAGGAAACACTACACAGAATTAATACAGTATGAACTACTATTCCATGCAACCAAGCAAATGTAATGATGACTAAAAGAAACCAGACACATATGATTCCTTGCTTTTTTTTTTCTTTTGAGACAGGGTCTCACTCTGTCACTCAGGCTGGAGTGCAGTGGCACAATCAGAACTCACTGCAGCCTCAACCTCCCAGGCTCAAGTGATCATCCTGCCTCAGCCTCCCAAGCAGCTGGGACTACTGGCATGCACCACCATGCCTGGTGAATTTCTTTATATTTTTAATAGAGATGAGGTTTTGCCACATTGCCCAAGGTGGTCTTGAACTCCTGGGCTCAAGGGATCTGCCTGCCTCAGCCTCCCAAAGTGCTGAGATTACAGGTAGCCACCGCGTCTGGCCCACATATGATTCCTTTCATAAAATATGAGGTAGTGACTGGAAAAGACAAAATCAAGTCCTCTGGTGTGCTGGCAATGTACTATATCTTGATTTTGTTAGTAGTTACACCAATGTATTTACGTATACATAAAAATTCAACAAGCTGTACACTTAAGATATATGCACTGCACTTTATTGTAAGTTACACCTCAATTGTTTTAAAAAAATTTAAATCTTTTACACAAAATTAGGCCAAAAGGTATAGTCAAACCTAATGTTTTCAGGAATATTCCTTCATGTCTGATTTTAATAAGAAAACTCTCTAGCAAGATACAATAAGCATAAAAATTGAAGTATAAGAATATACATAGTAGTATCTGGTCTAATTTTTATGGTATTGAAAAGTCAGTCCAAAATTTATACATTTGTCATGCTTCTAACACACACAAAAAAAGAAAGTTACTCTATGTCCTTAAAAAAGATATTTGAACATTAATGATTTTTTTCACAATAGTTCCAAAGTTTATAGGCTTAGACTTTATGTCTCTCCTTTATCAAAATATAAATAAAAATCACCAAAACAAAATATAATAAGTTCCTGCTTTTATGACAATATTAGCACATTCTAAAGAGCATCCCTTTGGCAAATCATTTATCTTCATCCATAAAATGCAGAAAGCGAGATTACCTCTAAAGGCTATTTTTAATGTTCAAGGATTCTATGATTCTGACATTCAACTAATTAAAAACTCTGATTAATTTCCCTAAATACCTTCCAAAACAAGTCTTTTGTGTGACATTCAGTCTTACATCAATACTATATTCATATTTACCCTTTTCCAATCTTTTCTCACATTGGTCCTATATAAAGCCCATGCAATTTTCTTTCTCCTTATTTTTGTTAATGTGATTTCCTCCATGTAAAACATCCCTCTCCCAGCTGGGTGTGGTGGCTCATGCCTGTAATCCCAGCACTTTGGGAGACTGAGGCAGGCAGATCACTTGAGGCCAGGAGTTAAAGACCTGCCTGGACAACATACTGAGACCCTGTCTCTAATATTAAAAAAAAAAAAAAAAAAAATTAGCCAGGCTCCCACTTGAGCCCAGGAGTTGGGGCTGCAGTTAGCCATGATCATTCCCCTGCACTCCAGCATGGGCAATAGAGTAAGACTCTCTAAGAAAGAAAAAAAAAAATCCCTCTTCTAAAGCTTTATATTTGCCTAACAAAATCTTTGTCATCTCTAAAAATATTCATACATTCAAATATTTATTATACATCTTCTCCATGTAAGGCAAGAAACTAGAAAATAGACTGAGGACAAAGAAACAGGCCATGGTTCCACCAATAATGTGGACACGTAAAAAAGACTAACCCTGGCCGGGTGCAGTGGCTCATACCTGTAATCCTAACACTTTGGGAGGCCGAGGGAGGTGGATCACCTGAGGTCAGGAGTCCAAGACCAGCCTGGCCAACATGGTGAAACCCCATCTCTACTAAAATACAAAAATTAGCTGGGCATGATGGTGGGTGCCTGTAATCCCAGTTACTTGGGAGACTGAGACAAGAGAATCGCTTGAACCCGGGAGACAGTGGTTGCAGTGAGCTGAGATTGCGCCACTATACTCCAGCCTGGGGAGCTGAGCGAGACTCCGCCTCAAAAAACCAAACAAACAAGCAAAAAAAGAGTAATCCCAATACAAGTTAGAAACAAATAATTGGCAAAGAGGCCAGTTTATATTGTCATAGTAAAAACAAAATCAATAAGCCTTAGACGTAGCTGAAACTCCCCAACCCTTTCAATTTTCCCTATTTTATTCCCAGATAGTCTTCTCTCAGCTGTTCTGAATCACCATAAGACTGTTTTATATCACTTACTCATAATACCATTTATATATCTGTATTATTCCCCAATATATATGAAACTTAAAAAAGACTTTTTCCTGTATGCTTTTCATATCCACTAAATTTTTTAAGCACTAAATACTATTCAAGCAATAATTTTAAAAAACTACTTCCCAAAAGTGAAGATCTCCCATATTTTATAATAGTTATGGCCAAAGAGATTACAATTAAGTAAAAATTGAAAGAACTTGCACCTCATGGGAAATTTCTATGGCGAATTTTATGGAAAGTCAACCAAGAGTTAGGTTCCTTGAAAAACTGAATTTATTCTTTTGAACATTTTTTATAGAGGAAAAAAATTGACTTATTTTCCTTTTAAAAAGTTTCCCAAAACACTCTTATATTAACCTGAAATATATAAGCTTCGATACTTTATCACATACCTACAAAAACAAAAATACAAAACTTAAATTACTCTCTGCCTAAACACACTCAATCATTCCATGTCCACAAAACAGTATTTATGAGTGTATCTGTCTTGCAGCTGACAAAATCTGAGCTATGTGACACATTTCTATAACAGTAATGCTGTAGAAAGATTAATATCCATTTTTTACATTTAACCTATTAACAACTATTTGTATTTTATTATGCTGTATATAGTTATAGTCTAGAAGGATGTGACTATTTGATTACATAATAAAATTTATATAAGCACCATAATCTAGTATGAATTAGCTTGCTATCTGAATATTTTAAAACACTACCATTTAAAAATAGCTAAAGTTTTTCAATCAAGCATTTCAAAAATTTAAATTCACAGTCTTATGTAAGATACAATTCAAAATCTATCTTACCAATTTTACTCTGAATAAACTCATACTGTACCTGGTTACTACCATGGCCAAAAGGAGTACTAGATAAATTAGTGGTTACACTGTGCAAAATAATTTCACCACTAAGAGATCCAGAAGCAATGTAGCAATCATTCCAATTGTATGTTACACAAGTTACTTGATCTTTATGATCCTGAAAGAGAGAAATGAAAGTAAGTACACTGCCCCATAATCCTCGAACAGCCCATTTTCATGTTTCTGTAAATACCATACATTATGTATTTATCAATCTAATATTTGCTTTAACATTTTCCTCAAATATACAGAGAATTATTTTCAATAATGATAAAAATGGTCCAGGCACTTTACGAGAGAGAGAGATTATGGACAGGTAATTTTCTACATGGCATTATGTCTTCCTTAAAGAATTCACTTCCTCTGACAAATAACAGGTATTCCAAGTTGACTATTTTGAGTTTCTGCTTTAACATAAAAATGGCAGAGAATATGCTAAATGAATGATGGAGGCAAAGTGTCAGAGGAAAGAGAAAGAGCTACTGTGAATGAAGTTGGCAGAGGAAACTTTATGGAAGACATAAAGCTAGAGTTCAACCTTAGAGAAAAGAGAAAAATCATGGGAAGGGGAAAGAAACCAGACATTGCAAAAGGGAGGAGTGGGAAAAACAAATGAGCAAGGCATCTGTGAGATAACAGAAGCTGCTTCCATTTGCTGAGAACCTGCTAGTGCTGGGAGCTTTACATATTATTTAATGCTTAGAAAAGCCTGAGGGGCAAGGTCATTTTGCCCATTTTATAAACGAAGTACATGAGGACACTGAGAGGTTAAGAAACCTGCGCAAGCTCACGTAACTGCTAAGTGACAGGGCCAGGATTCAATTCCATGTCAAACTCCAAAGCCTCTCTTCCTTCCACTATACCAGGCTGCCTCTCAAATCCAATTAGGAATACACTTTGAGGAAGTAAAACTTTCAGGTTTTAAACAAACTGAGTTCACAAGGACTATGTTTTCCAACATCAAATTAGAGATGTCTAGCAGGAGAGAAAAGTGACCAAAATTGGGAGAAGAGTTTTTAACAGGAAGATGCCATATCTCAATAATACAAACAAACTAAGCCCTGTATCTAATAATTATTTATGTAATAGCAAGAATAATAGCTATGATATTCCACTTATATTACAACTTTTTCAAGTGGTCCTTCAAGTATTTTCAGAGATTTCTTTACCTATTATTCCTTTCCCAAAACCAAGGAACACTTGCTATCTTGAGGAAAAAATGTTTGATGAAAAGAAAAAAGGAAGAGCAGACATTCTGGGTATCGTTCCCATTTGGGAAATTAAGAACATGGGGTCCAATGTAATTTCTATGACTTTTATAAAGAGGCAGGTGTCTTCCTAATTTCAACTGTGGAGAATAAGTCATTCAGCAAACATTTACTAAGAACCTACTAAGTGCCAGAAATTGTGTTAATCACCAGGGAGAGGACTGTAGAGATCCAAAGGTAAAAGATTAGATTTCCCACTATCACAAGTAGTCAAAATATTCATTAACAGAATGAATGAGGGAGCTAAACATTACGAATTTCACACGGAAAAGACAGAAAACCATCCAGAGTAATTGAGAAAGCTGAAAATGGAAAAAATCATCAAATTTTGCCATGCAGGGATGGGGTAAGTGAAGCTTACATGGGTGATGGGTTAAAGAAAGTTCTTCCTCTGTGTATGTGTGTAGATATAAATATGTTTATATTTTTCATATTAAAACTTTTTTAAGACAAAAATTAATTTTAAGATCAACTTCTAAATATTAAAAAGACAATATAATGAAAAGTAGAATTCCAAAAGAAAACCAGACTTTCTTGTGCTGAATATTTTTATTTTCTGAAACTACAAAAAGCTAATTATTAAAGAAACATTAATTGTAAATAGTAAATTAGTTTACAAAATATTACCAAGTTAAAAATACAAACACACACACACAAAAAAAAACACAAACAAGAGCAGCCAAATATACTACGTAACTAAAAAGCTGACCCAACTCTGATTACTGTATTGAATACTATCATCACAAAACAACTCTCATTTTTTCCACCTTGCCCTAAGGAAAGATCCCTGATGACCACAAACCATAGTTTAGAAAAAAATGAGTGAAGTGGTTCATTCAAATAAGAGTAGAACTAAATGAAAAAACAAGAAAAAAGTTTTAAATGTTGATCATATGCATTAATGCTATACATGTAAGAAAAAAGACATAAAAACAAGTTTTTGGCTAAATAGCACCTTTATTTTCCCTAACAAATCTTAGTTCAATTCTGAAGCCTCTTATTTTTATCATAAAAGCTCAAAAATAAAAGCTTGGTAAGTACTCTAAATGCATTAAGATATCCATTTTTTCGTGAAGATTTTTTTTAAATTGCTTACCTTAAGAGATCGATGAACTCTTTTTGATTTTAAATCCCAAATATTAACAGTGTTATTTAGGCCTCCGCTTACCAAATACATAGATGTAGAATTTAAATTGACACATGTCTGCTTTTGCTATTTAAAAAAAAAAAAAAAAAAGTTACCTTAATTTAACAGAGCCCAGAGCTGACTTTCAGGTCTCATCCAACACTTAGTAAGCATATGATAAATATTGGTTAAATTAAATACTATAAACATGCTAATCTTGTACCAAAGAGCCACTCTCTCATTGTCTTTCTTCCACATGGATCCAACAGCTTTTAAGGGGGTCAAAAATGCTTCAAGGAAATCAAATAGATTTGCATTCACTTCTGTGGACCGGTGACGACACAGGAAGCTTAGAAAACACTGGCAGTCCTGGTCTCCCATCAGGGCTTGTTTGCCCATCCTATCTCCCCTTGATAAAGCCTGCTCTTGTATTTCCACAGAATATCCTACATTAAAATCAATCCCCAGCTCAAAAATTCTAAAAATAGAAGAGACTTTAAAAGAATTTCCAGTGTACAGCCCTCATTTTACCGATGGGGTAAGTTTTTTTTTAAAGAAGTCAAGATACTTGCCCTAAGTCTTCCAGCAAATCTCCCTGTTAAGGAGACCAAGTCTCAGACATCAGGTCATCAAAGCCTGACCTCAACTGTTCCCCATCTCTGTAAAGACATCATCCAGTTTCTCAAGATAAAAACCCAGAATAACCCTTGATTTCTTGTTCTCCCTCCCCTCCAATCTATCAGTAAGCTCTCTAAACTCCAACCCAAGAATGAATCCCACATGGGCTCCCCTTTATCTATAGCTACTACTAACACTAACCCAAACCTTACCAAACTACGACAGCAGCTTCCTAACTGGTTTCCCTGTTTCCACTCCTGCTCTCCTATATTCCATCCTTCATAAGTAGGGTGGACTTTAAAAATGTAAATCAGATCATGTCTCCTTCCTGTTTAAAAATCTTCAACGGCTTCCAATCACACCAAGAATAAACTCCAAACATTTACCTGGCTTTCGAAGTCCTATTATTTGGGCCCTACCTCATCTGTTACCATTTTCTTCCTCATCCACTAATTCTCCAGCCATACTGACCTTCCATTCCTTAAATATACAACCCTATATTTGCCTCAAGGCTTCTACACAGCTATTCTCCTTGCCTAGAAAGCTAAATTCGCTGAACCCTGTTTGGAAGACTTTCTGGTCAACAGATATCAACTTAAGTGCCACCACACTTCAAGGGACCTCCAGTGGCTACCTAATGTAACTTGCTATCACAATATCTTATTTTAGTTATCTGCATGATAACTTACCAATATCTGGGTATTTTTTGTTTACTAGTTTACTGCCTGTCCCCCGCCAGAATGTCAGTTTCACTAGCACAAGGCCCATATCCATGCTCCATCTTTATAGAATGGCTAAAATACAGATGTTGTCAAGTTCTTCTCAATGAGTATCTTTGAGTGTCACCAATTTGGTGGTGCCATCAGTAACTATGCTACACAGAACAGTGTTGCATTTTTTTCCTATGTAACCTTTAGATGAACTACGAAGTCACATTAGTTGGAACTTCCACAGTGCATCCTTGGATTCTTCAAATTCAAAGGAGACATTTCATGACTTCAATAAAAGTTAAAAGGCAAGCTATGTAGGTTTAGGCAAATCATCTCACCTTTCTGAGCCTATGTTTCTGCATTTGAGAAACGAAAGGTGAAGACTAGATCTACTGTTCTTACTTTGAGAATCCATGCTTCTCAGAAATATCCTCTGCTCAAAAGAGATTCTTTAAAGGGTGCATATGATCCCCTTCCTCTAGCCCTTCCCCCATTGCATGTTCAAATACTATAAACATGCTAATCTTGTACTAAAGAGCCACTCTCTTACTGTCTTTCTTCCACATGGATCCAACGGCTTTTAAGGGGGTCAAAAATGCTTCAAGGAAATCAAATAGATTTGCGTTCACTTCTGTGGACCCCAGGGTTCCTTCTAGCTCTAAAATTTTGACCAAGAGTATCAACTAACATATAAAAATAGCAAGATGCACACAACATCAATGTTTCAGTATAGTTGCTGTAATTCTCCTGCAGATACCATTCTAGGAATTGACTTTAGTTGAGGGAGACTAAGAAGCTTTAGGATCTGGTTGTCACTGCAAATCAGGACAGTTTGCTAAGAACTATCAAAACAGCCTTTAAATAAAATAGAAAAAGATGGTGTCCGTTGAAGATCAATATATTGGGACTCCAATCATCACAACAACTACAATTACTCTTAAAGGCTCAAAATAAAAATTATATTTAGAGCTGGCTAACCCTGTTGATAGGTCTTTTTTATGATAATGTATTATTAATGCAACTAATGAACTTAAATAATTAATGGAAATTGTGTGGTTATTATAGGAATCCTGTACTGTTCAAGGTGCAAGGCAAAGGTACATTCTACTTTAAAGAGGTGAAATGCAAAATCAAAGAAAATAAATATGAACTTAAAGTTCTACTCTAAAATTTTAAAATCAGTTAAGATCATAATTTATTTTCTCAAGTAGAAAAGGTCTAATGCTTCAAATAATACACGAGTAAGAGGACTTCGAAGTTACAAAAAGGTTATTAGCACATTAATATGTTACTGTAAACATTACTAGTAAAAGCTAAAAAGCCAATGTTTGCAAATATTTTCATAACTAAATTAAAATAGATTGAAAATTTGAACTCAACTAATCTTACTTTTATCCAACAGCATTATGATACAATTTGTTAACTGTGGGAAAGAGGGCTAAAAATCATAGCAACTAATTTGGAATATTCACAAAACTCTCAGAATTATGTCACACTTGTAAATACCATCTGTTATTTTTATACTTTAAAAAAAAGCTCCCAAATACTGATTCACTGATTCTAAGGCATAATGCATAACAGTAGTACATATATATAGTGGTAGAGTAGAAGTTGAAATTGTTTTGATGTTGACATTAACAAGTTTTTTGAACATCTTAGGATACAAAGATCCAAAGATGGTTAAGATGTTTTGCCTGCTCTTGAAGACTTCAGTCTGCCTTTTATCGACCAAGACATTCTATGCCTTGATTTTGCTTAAGTCAGGTTAAACAGAGTGCCTCAAACTCCATTTCTCCTGTTAGCAGATGTTCCCTCTGTCCCAGTCTCCAACATCTGTGGGTTAGAACTGAAGTTCAGGTCAATCCCACTGGATACCTTTAGGAGAGGATTGATAAAAATCATGAGTCCTCTTTAAATTAGTTGAGCTTTTATTCAGTTGTCCTGCTGTTTTCTTTCTAATTGGGCTACTTTACCTATCCCAGTGTGTAAAATTATGGCAATTCATAATAATTTAAGATCTGCTAGAAAAACTTTGAAATTAAAAAAAAAAGCTATCAACTACCATATCTTTTTATTTAAATCTTATCTTATTTAAAAAAGAAATGGCTTTCAAAGAGTGTGTGACTAGAAATGAAGAAGCCAGTATTATCCTTAATCAGAGGGATTAACTTATAAAACAAAAGGATAAGCTGGGTGTGGTGGCTCATGCCTGTAATCCCAGCACTTTGGGAGGCCGAGGTGGGCAGATCATGAGGTCAGGAGTTCAAGACCAGCCTGGCCAACATGGTGAAACCCCGTCTCTACTAAAAATACAAAAATTAGCCAGGCGTGGTGGTGGGCACCTGTAATCCCTGCCACTTGAGAGGCTGAGGCAGGAGAATCGCTTGAACCGGGGAGGCAGAGGTTGCAGTGAGCTAAGATTACACCATTGCACTCCAGCCTGGGCAACAGAGCGAGACTCCATCTCAAAAGAAAAAAAAAAAAGGATAAGGCAACAGTACGTAGTGAGAGCTTCATTTAAACGCCCTGCGACCTAAGCTCATTTTGACAAAGCCAACCTGTTTAAGGAGAGTATGGGGGAGGCTCAGACAGGCCCCTCAGTACAGGTGGACAGAATCTGAAGCAGAGAGCTACCATCAGCTGTGAGTCTGTTTCTGATGGTCCTGAGCCCAAGATCAGTAAAGCAGTGCTGTGTCATTAGAGTTTATATGCTCAGGTCAACCTAGTAACCTATGTGGGATATCGTCCTAAAATAGCAGCAACAGAGATCCTCTCCCACTGAGGGAAAATGGAGAAATGAAGTGCCTAGTCAACAAAATTCAAGTCTTCAATTGTTCCCCTATATTCAAAACTATTTTACCTAAAAATACTTCAGTAAGTACACATATCTCATTTTTAAGTGTTACTATATTATTTTGAGCTTAAGTTAAAAATAATGCTTTTAAAAACCTTTATATTTAGTCGCAAGCACCACAATAAGCAATTGCCAGTCAAGCAAAACTAAGATTTTTAAAAGTTTAAAAAAAAAAAAATCACTTACCCCTTCAGCAAGCTCTAAAAGTGGAACAGGTTTACATTTGCAACTTGAGACAACTATTTTGTCGCCACTGGAAGATGCTGTTACTAAAAAGTTATCTAAATGAGGAGTTATGGAGCATCAAACAATCCATGAACATCTATAGCACTAGACTATTATAAGAATTGCAATTATAAAAGCTAACACACTAAGAAGACAAGCAATGAGTATAGCTTACAGAGTAGCTTTCAAAAATGGCTCACATTACTATTAATAATTACTAAGACTAATTCTCTTTGCTACTACTGCAGGGAAGAACTAGCCTTCTTTCTGGCTCTGCTATCACTCAAAAGCTATTTAACCCACGTGAAATACTACTCTGTTTTCAAAGAGTAGGCCAGAAGGGCTAATTTTATCCTTCAAGAATGAGAGCATGATAAAAGCAGCATCAGCAAATATCAACCAACCTTTTCATCTACAGAAACTGTTCAAGATATTTATTAACCTAGTGCTTGGTAACAATCTAAACTAGGAAGCAAACATCCACACTAGTCTCCTATTTTTCTATTTAAAAAAAAAAAGGCCTGATATTTTCCCAGAACATGAATTTTTGTGATAGAATGTTTCAATCTTAAATTAAGAATGACTATTACAGTAACTTGCAAATATTTTATAAATATGTATGGTTAAATAGGAATTGTGTTATGAGTTTTAATTTTTAAATAAAATGTAATTTTATTTACCTTCTTTTACATGAATTGTAAGTGGAACAATCAGTAAACACAAAACAGTAAGTATTTCAAAACTAAAATGATTAAATACAATAATATAACTAAGAATAAGAGTCTGATTTTGAGAGCCATAACAAATTAAAATATCAGAAGTTTAAATCTGTGCTTTTTAGCAATTAAAATCTGTGAGTAAAAGCAATGGAGAAAAGTTAATTAGACACTCAGAATCCCTAACTGCATTAACTTTTGAATGTTCTGTATAACTTTCAGGTATTTCGTAAACAGAGCATAGACTGTAATTTTATTATGATACATGATGCAAATCAAATCATTTCTACCTAGATATTACCACAGCGAGAAAAACCATTTCCCTTTCCTTGACTTCTTCCTCTGTTTACCACTACTTTTCTCCTTAGAATATAGAAAAAAAAGGACTGAAACATAATGTGGGTGGATAATCTAGTTCTTTTTTATTTCTCTTGTAGTTTTAGAAATCATGAGAAAGTGAGGAACGTAAGTTAAAGGACAAGAAACAAAAAACTAATCTCTCTGGTGTCTCACATTAACCCCATTCTTGGAATCTATACTATGTGGACCCCAAGTTGCTAAGGCTGGGAACTCCTTGTTCTTCAGTAATTAACCTCCATGGAAGTGATCAAAGCCTTATTAAGAATAAGACTGTATGAAGGCTTTCAGTACACATCTGCTCATGCAAGAAAACTGTAAGACCAATTTCCAAAAGTCATACAACACTATCTCATAGCTACATCAGTTTTGTTGTTAGACTATTAAGTAGCACATCAGTAAATGCCAACTCCTAGTAAAACTTAAAACAAAAGTCAACCAAAAAATAATCTTACTACAAATTGCTACCTTTCTCTTATATAGTAAGAGGGAAAATTAAGCTCTAAACATAATGAAAATCTAAAAATAGAGAACAGCAACTTCATATACTTGTCGCTCTCTTTAAAATATTTTCCCTATTACACATCTGGAAAGTCCTTCAAAAATGTAGTCACTTCACCATGAGTTTGATTAACAGAGTACCAAAGTAATTTGTTTTACTGCAAAATCAAGGAATGATAAGGAGGTAAATTTAATTCAGTAAGAAAATTTGTCCTTCTTGTTATATACATGCAAGAATAGTAAGTCATATAAAACTTTTAATATTTTTGTTCCTGAACCAGTCACATTTTAAAGCTTTGATTTTTTTATCAGAAAGTAGAATACTTTGGTGTTGATAAAAATCAGATAAATGTTAAATCTTTGTTAAGAAATAGCATATGAGTTTCACAAAAGAAAATTTCTAACATACCAATTACATAAAACATTTTCATATAAAAGGTGATAGTAGCACTGTGGTCACAGCAGTGGTTCTCTACTGGGAGTGATTCAGGCAATTCTGGAAACGTTTTGGGTTGTCACAACTAGAGGCTATTGGTACCTAACGGGTGAAGACCAATAAACCTTCTCCACGTGGTACAACATACAGGAAAGGTCCACAACAAATTTTCTGCCCCAAAAAGTCAATAGCACAGGGTTCAGAAACCCTAGTTTACAGTCTTCACTCCCTCATTTTATTTTATCCACATTGAGGAGCTCACCAAGACAGGGAAGGTGTCAATCAGAAACATAAAAAGCTTAGAAAAGTTCAATCTAGGTAACTTTACTATGTCTGTTTAGGAAATGTAATTTTCATCACACACACAGAGAGGAAGGAAGATATGGAGAGTACATTAGTAAGATGGAGATATTGGACAATTTTTTATCTCCTCCCCAACTTGCTTCTGCCTTCAAGTTCTGCCTTTAATTTTCAGTTCAGATCCACAAATACCCAAATGTAGATGCAAAAACTCATTCCAAAACCTTTTGGAATTATTTCCACAACTACCAACCTTATTCCATTTGGTTCAATAAGAAATTTTTGATAACTAATTCTATGGTGTAGACAGAATATACTTTTTTTAATAGCAGTGTTTTCAAATGAAGTGGGTTGTAACTAAATTTTTTTTAAATGAATGCAACAGATAAAATCAGAGTGCATTCATATGATATATTGTTTTGTAAATTACTATTTTACGTTATCTATCCTTGGTAGCAATGCAAAATACATTACTCAGTATGAGGCACATGCAAAAGTTTCATTGACAGTGGTTGTTTAACCTAATAAGCGGTTTGTGTGTGTGTTTTTTTTTTTAAAGGATACTATTGCTGCTCCAACATATTGAGCTGATTCCATGTGGTGATGTGTGTGGGTTGAATTTATCCACCAATGTCATAGATGAAGCATCCCATATTTTAATATCATCTCCTGATGAAGCAAATCTGAGGTTTTCCTGCATGACTGCGCCTACAAATAGTTTAAAACAATGTATTTTAAAAACATTTAAGAATAGACATACTCAAAAAAAGGTCAAAATCTAATCTAAAACAAGTGGCTCTAACTCATTCATTTTTGTTCCAAACAGTGCAGTCACCAAAGCAGTTGAAGTGATTTTCCTAAAACATAAGCCAGGTCGCATTCTCTTAGCTGACCCTTCCAATGGCTCCTCACAGTAATGATAATGAAATCCAGCCTCCTTAGCCTGCCTTATATGTCCTGGCCCCCATGTAACTCTCCTCTTTCTTTTCACTGGCCTTCTCTCTGCCTCATGCAAAGGCAAAGTCATTCTCACCTCAGTGTCTTTTCATTTGCTGCTCCCTGTGCCTAAGATGTTCTCCCCAGATTCCCATGGTCATCTACTTCTCATCATTCAGGTCTTAGCTCAAATGTTTCCTCCTATGAAAGGCCTTTCCTGACCACCCTGGCTAACGCAGTCCCTTCCTTACCTGGTAAGGGACTTACCAGTTTACCCTATATCCCAATACCTGATTTCATTTTTTTCATAGCACTTCCTAATATCTGAATTTTTTTTTTTTTTTTTTTGAGATGGAGTTTCACTCTTGTTGTCCAGGCTGGAGTGCAATGGTGTGATCTCGGCTCACCACAACCTCCGCCTTCCAGGTTCAAGTGATTCTCCTGCCTCAGCCTCCCGAGTAGCTGGGATTACCGGCATGCACCACCACGCCCGGCTAATTTTGTATTTTTAGTAGAGACGGGGTTTCTCCATGTTGGTCAGGCTGGTCTCGAACTCCTGACCTCAGGTGATCTGCCCGCCTCAGCCTCCCAAAGTGCTGGGACCACAGGCGTGAGCCACCGTGCCCAGCCACTATCTGAAATTTTTATTTGTTCTTATAATGTCTGTCTCCCCACACCAGAGTCTTGAAACATTCCTGGCACACAGCAGTTTCACAACAAATAACTACTAATAAGTAACTTCCTAATTTTTAAAAAAAAGTATGATAAACTAGCATTTCTGCAGGTCAGAATCCAGTCACACCAGTTTTTCCAAAACTCTAAAATTAGCAATATGGTCAAATGAGATGCCACTAAGTCCCTATACCAATACTTGGACTACGATGCCTTCAATCATTTATTCAGAGCATACAGCTGAAACACGTAATTCTAACAAGGTGATTTCACAAACCAAGGAAGTCTAGAAAACAGAAGGCAAAGAAGCTGCTCTAGGCAGGCACTTTAAAGAGCAACAGGTAGTAATGAACGATAAGTGAGAAAAAAAGATGCTCAAAAGTACATGGGAGAAAAGGAAAGGGAGAGGGCACAGAATTATACCTCCCACACCTTCCTAGCATGGAAAGTGCAAGACTACTGCACAGCATTAGTGATGTCACAGGCAGGTCCCCGAGTCACCAATACAACAGCACACCTACGTCTAGTATAAGCCATTTCAGAGGACAAGTTAAAGACAGAATTATAGAAACGTTTCATTCTCGAGACAAAAAGTTAATGTAATTCACTCATGTGCTTCCTTATGCTCCATTCATCCGATACAGTGCTACTAAAAGCCATTAAAGTCACCTGCAGAGATGTAACACAATGTTTGGATTTGGAGCCTTAAACATGTGTAACACGTGCCCCCTTGGTTCCCAAGTCAAGGAACAACTAGTGAATTGCTGGAAAAGCGATCTCTAAGCCCTGTAACCACAACTGCAAGCTGTGTCTAACTGCATCTTAACCAGGCCTGGTGAGCTGCGGGGTGTAGTGGGTAGATCACTGAGGCCTGGGCTCAGAAAAACTGGGTTCAAACGACCTGCTCCAACTTAGGAAACACAACTCGCCGGGTGATTTAATGTTTGTTTTCGGCTCTTAAAGCGGGGCGGGGAAGAGGACCATCTGCCCACCTACCTCGGTCTTCTAAGAACTGAGCATTAAGGGAGAGACTTTACATCAGTCCCTCAAAGACGGTCCCGTCGAAAGCTAGCAGTCAGGACACAAGGCGGTAACGTCGGCCTGGGTTTAGGGACAGCGGCTACAGGAACCAATTCAACTACACCACTCAGCTGAAATGAAAGTTCTCCAACTTTCAATCACCAAAAATACACTTTACTTGCAGGACAACAGCTCAACTGAGGCTAACCTGTAAAATGCATCCAAGTACCTGCCAAAAGAAAAGTACTTGAGGTTGACAAAAAAGGAGACAGACTTGTGGAGACGAGGCAAACTTTTCGGAGGCAGCACACCCCACAAGGCTCCGGGAGGTGCGCGACCCCGGCCCGCGCCTCCCCGGACACTTCCCAGCCCAGCGCGCCGCCGCGCCCCCGCCCAGCAACCGCTCCGGGCACGCAAAGCCCAAGGACCGCCGCCCCGCCCTCTGAGGGGGACGGAGCGGGTCTTAGGATCGGGAGGGTGCACGGACGCGGCGGGCGGGGGACCGCTGACCTCAGGGCCTCCGGAACCTCACCTCTCCGCAGCAACACAACAGGGGGCCGCGGCCGGCTCCGCGCTGGGCTTCCGGCTCCCGCCTGGACTGTTAAACTTCGGCGGCCGGAAGTCCCGCCCCGAGTGACGTCACGGGGCGAGGCGCTGCGTGCGGCTGTGGCTTCTGGCCGGACAGAAGTCGGGGTACAGAGGGTCTGGTGAGGGCGGCGCTGGGCATCCGCGGGGGAAGTTATCCCAGTGCCAGGGCGGGAACTGCGGGCCGGGGCGGCCCTCTCCACGCCCCAGCGACGGAGCTCCGGCCACTGCCAACTGCTTCTTTGTCATTCACTTGCTGTTTACTGTGTGCCAGGCACTGTGCTAGACTCTTGGGTGTACAGTGATGGATTAGCCTGGGGATACAGGGGTACAGTGAATTCTCGTGGTCCTTGGCCTTGTGGAGCTTACAGTCCACTATAGGAAGCTGACGTTATTAGATACTTAAATGGAAAGTGAAACTATGATAATGAAAGGTATAAGATGCACGAAGACCCATAATAAGGGAAACTATTGTGGATGTGGATTTAGGAAAGGATTCCTACATGCGATTTCCAAGCCAGGAAACGCGCTCAGGCTGAGAAATAACCCAAAGAGTAGGCGTCTGCACTAACCTACTTCAAAACCCATGATCTTTCTTTCGCATCATGCTGTGAGGTCAGGAACATCAAACATCATCTGGTTGGGAATTCTTTTGAAGGGGATACTTCAAGGTGGAAAAGGAAGTTGCTGAGCCGAGTTTTCAAGTGCCCCTTCCAAAGGTCCTTTTATAGCTCTACTGACAATTTTTGCTAAGAATATTTATCATAAATATAGAGCATTTCTTCTGCAAAAAGTGTTATTCTTTCATCACAACTACATGGGGTGTGTTTCTGAACTAGGTACATCAGCCCCAGTTATCTGCATTCATATTGCAGATAATTGGAAAATTCTAATAAGTGCATTTTTTCAGAGCAGAAATTGAAATCGTAGCCAAGTTATTGAGGTTCATGGGGGAGTGGCAAAAGGAGAAAGATAGCAAGCAGCAACTACCTTAATTGTACAGTCTGCAGTTCTTGAGGCTATGAAATCCAATTTGGGCAGGGAGGAGGCCCAGAAAGTTGGGAACTAAGAAAGTACAGTAAGGGAATGGGGGCAGGGAGAATGGGAGCAAATGGAGAAAAGAAAACTTCAAACAAAAAGGGCAATTAATTAAATCTCTGAAAATTGAAGCCAGCAGGAAAATTGAGACTAGACTATATGAAAATATATATAATAATACATGTAATATAATATATACATATTATATGATATAATAATAGTTATACATATAAAAATAGATATTTATTGAACACTTTACTAAGCACTGTATTTGTGTATATAGACGTAATGTGTATGTATGCAATATATATATAATTTCATCTTTCTAAAAACACATGAAGTATGTGCTATTATTTGTCCCCATTTTGCATATGAGGAAATAGAGGTGAAGTAACTTGTCCAAGGTTACAAGTTTAATAAATGGTAGATTCAGAAGTTAAACCTGGGACCATGAGACTGCAAAGACTGTCCCCAACCTTTATGCTATACAGTCAAGAGCCATAACACAGCGTAAAGGGCCAAATGGAAACCTCCATTCCTCTGTCCTCACTGATGCTGCGGCCTCATCAAATCTTACTGGCCCTGAAACATTCCTGTCATTTTTGTCTGTGCCGCTGTGCCTGTGTACACACTGTTTCCTCAGTTCTGTATAATAGTTTAACGAACAATAGATGCCAAATGTTAGAAGCCTTGCTAATATATGAATTATATAAACATATACAGATTTCCAAAAGTAGCCATCACGACAAAGAATATTTCTAGAGACAAAGAGAAATATTTCATAATGATAAAATGGTAAATAACCACAAGCCATTATCAATTTTAAGTGTATACGTGAACATAAGAGAATTTTGAAATATATGAAGAATAAGTATCAAAGCTAAAGGAGGAAAAAAGCATACCCATAGTCATTGTTAGAGACTGACAGAATTTTCTCAGTAATTCATAGAACATCCAGATAAGAAAAACAAACCAGAAAAGATGTGGAAGATCTGTACACTATCAACTATTTTAACTGACATTTATAGAACACTATAGCCAACTACTGTAGGATAAACATTCTTTTCAAATATACATGAAGATGGAGCATATATTGGGCTATAAAACAAGTCAATTGATTTTTAACAGAATAAATCTTACAGACAATACTCTCTGATCACAACAGTATTAAATATAAATAAAAAACAATAACACATCTAGAAAAGCCCCAAACGTGAAATAAAACAACCTTCCTTCTAATAACCCATAGGTGAAGGAAAAAATCAAATCACAAATATTAATAATAACACAAAATATTTGAACTGAGTGATAAGTAAAATACAATAAAAATTCATGGAAACAGCTAAATCAGTGCTTATATTATGAAATCAGTGTTTATATTATGAAAAAAAGAAAAGTCCAAAATCAATGATCTATGCTCTCTCTTAAGAAACTTAGAAAGAGAACAAATTAAACAAAGATTACAGTACAGAACAATGAAATTGAAAAAAGATGAACAATAGAGAAAAATCAATGAAACCAAAAGCTGATTTTTGAAATGATTAATAAAATTGAGAAATCTCTAGTTAGACTTATCAATAAGAAAGAGAAAACACAAATTATCAATATCAAGATTGAAAGAGAAGCCATCAATACAAATCCAAAGGATATTTACAAAAATAAGGGAATAGGATAAACAACTCCATGTCAATAAATTTGGTCACAACTAAAACAAATGAATACCTTGAAAGACAAATATTAAAACTGACACAAGAAGCAATAGATAATATGATAGCCCTATATGTACCATAAAAATTGAATTCAAAATTAAGAAAGCCATCTCACAAAGGAACCCCAGGATCAGATGGCTTTACTGTTGAATTCTATCAAACACATGAAGAAATAATTCAACATTTTAGGAAAACAGAAAAGAAGAGAATATTTGCTAAACCCATTTTTTAGAGGCAGTATTACTCTGATACTAAACCAGAAAAAGACATTATAAGAAATATCCATAATTCATATCCCTTATGCATGGAGACAAAATTATATAGATACACATATATATGCAAAGTAAATCCAGTAATTTATAAAAAGGATTATAATCAAGTGAGATTTCTTCGAGAAATCCAAGATTGGTTTAACACTCAAAAATCAATTAACATAATTCACCATATTAACAAAATGAGGGAGAAAGCCCATATAATTATAACAATAGATGAAGCAAAAACATTTTTTTAAAATTTAATATCTATCCATGATTTAAAATGCTTGACAAACTGAAAAAAACAAAGGAAGGAAACATCCTCAACTGGTTCAAGGGCGTCTACAAAAAGCCTACAGAGAGCACCTTAGTTCATGATGAAAGACTAAATGTCTTCTCCTAAGATTAACACAAGAACACCCAGTCTTACTAGTAGTCCTATTCAACATTCTTCTGGAGGCCCTAGGCAGTGCAATAAGACAAGAAGATGAAAAGAAAGAGAAGAGGAAATAGGAAGAGGAGAAAGGAGGAGAAGGGAGAGGAGAAGAAGAAAACAAGTACACAGAGTGGAAGGGAAGAAGTAAAACTCTTTATTGCAGACAGCATGATTGTGTACTGTAAAATCATAAGGAATCCAGAAAAAAAACTCCTAGAGCTATGTGAATTCAGCAAGTCCTATGCAAGGTCAATATACAAAAATAGAATTCTATAAACTAGCAATAAACAATCAGAAAAGTAAAAATTACAATTTCATTTCCAACAACATCCAAAAGTATGACATATTTACACATAAATGTACTAAAATATGTTCAATAATTGTGCATTGAAAACTACAAAACATTACTGAGAGAAGTTAAAGACCTAAATAATGAAGAGCTGTATCATGTTCATGAGATAGAAGACTCAATATTATTAAGATATCAGGTTTAAATAATGCAATTTGTTGTTTGTATATTATGCACCATAACTTTATTTTTAAAAAGATCTCAGGAACAAAGAGTTCCTAATTATTAAGAAATAAAGTGATGTTCTTCACTTGTGAGAGAAAAACAAAGTTAAGTCTTAAAAAGAAAGACATAACAAAACAAAAATTGTCAAATTTAATAACACTGGCTTGAAAAGCCTTAAATATTCTCAAAAACAAAAAAGTTACTAAAGTTTTAAATATCAGAATGGCTTTTTTACAGTGCGTTTCCTGCCAGAACACAGGTGTCGTGAAAACCACTCCTAAAGGCTAAAATGGGAAAGGAAAAGACTCATATCAACATTGTCGTCATTGGACACATAGATTTGGTCAAGTCCACCACCACTGATCATCTGATCAACAAATATGGTAGCATCAACAAAAGAACCATCGAAAAATCTGCTGAGAAGGAAGCTGCTGAGATGGAAAAGGGTTCCTCCCCATGCCTGGGTCTTGGATAAACTGAAAGCTGACACTGAACGTGGTTATCACTATTGATACCTCCCCATGGAAATTTGATGTCTCAGGACACAGAGATTTTATCATAAACATGAATCCAGGCACATCTCAGGCTGACTTTCCTGTCCTGATTGTTGCTGCTGACATTGGTGAATTTCAAGGCATCTCCAAGAATGGGCAGACCCATGATCATGGTGCTCTTGCTTATACGCTGGGTACGAAGCAACCAACTGTTGGTGTTAACAAAATGAATTCCACTGAGCCACCCTATGGCCAGAAGAGGAAATTGCAAAAAACAACAGCACTTACATTAAGCAAATTGGCTACAACCTGGACACAGTAACATTTGTTCCAATTTCTGGTTGGAATAGTGACAACACGCTCAAGTCACATGCTAACATGCATTGGTTCAAGGGATGGAATTCACCCATAAAGATGGCAATGCCA